>NC_080693.1:13153382-13393256 GCF_030445035.2 Dasypus novemcinctus
AGCTTGGACTGAGCCTCGAACAAGACAACAAACGCCTGGCCTCCGCAGCAGGTTAGCAGGCAAGTAGTGGTAGCCTACCCCTGAGGGAGGACAAAAATTGTGCAGAAAGATCCTCTTTGAGGCAAGGGCACACAGGAAGGCATAAAGCTGAGGAGCATTCTCTAGCAAACCAGCCACCACCCTGAGAACAGGATAACACTTAGGGAACTCTGATGCCAGAGGTATGTGAAGGTAACTATAACAACAACAAAACCCAAACCCAACTCAGTTCATAGGTAGACTAACTCAACTCTTCACACTAATGGCTTAGGAAAAGAAAGGGCATGGCTATTTCCAGGCATAAATTCTTCCTATTTCAGTGTCTATTGTGTAGCATATGTCTAGCATTCAGTAAAAAATTACAAGATCTAAAAAGCAAGTAAATGGAATCCACTGTTAAGAGACAAATCAGCAGATGCAGAGATGATCCAGATTTGACACTATTAGGAAATTTTAAATATGATTAAACAATTATTAATGTGTTGAAGGCTGTAGTGTAAAAGGTGGGCCACATGCACAGATACAGAATTCCTGCAGATGGAAATTATAAGGAAGAGTAAAATGGAAAGCTAGGTAGAAAGAAAAGCCATGGTAACAGAGATGAACAGGCTCATTAGTAGACTAAATGCTGCTGAGGAAAGAAGCAGTGGACTTGACAACAGAAATTACTCAAACTGAAATGCAAAAAGAAAATTAATGAAGGAAAAAACAAACCCCGAACACAAGTACCAGCGCTGTGGGATAGCAGCAAATAGTTTAACATATGTAATATTATGGAAATTTCAGAAGACGACAAAGAATAGAGCAGACAATATCTTTGAGAAGATAATGGCAAATAGTTTTCAAAAAATAAAGAGTCGCTGCCTGCCGCGGGCCCAGGGAGGAGGAGGAAAGTGCTGAGGCATATGGGCCTGGACGCCCTTGAGTGCAGCGAGCTTTGAGAAGGCTGTGGTCACTGTGCGCAGGTGTCCCCTCTAGTGCCCTTCAGCTCTAGCCACCAGCTCCATGGCAAGTCTCTAAGTGAGAAAGAAAACTTGGGAAGCGGACTTGGCCCAGTGGTTGGGGCGTCTGTCTACCACATGGGAGGTCGGCGGTTCAAACCCTGGGCCTCCTTGACCCGTGTGGAGCTGGCCCATGCGCAGTGCTGATGCGCGCAAGGAGTGCCCTGCCACGCAGGGGTGTCCCCCGCGTAGGGGAGCCCCATGCGCAAGGAGCGTGCCCCGGAAGGAGAGCCGCCCAGCGCAAAGGAGGGAGCAGCCTGCCGAGGAATGGCGCTGCACACACGGAGAGCTGACACAGCAAGATGACGCAACAAAAATAAACAGATTCCCGTGCTGCTGACAACAACAGAAGTGGACAAAGGACACCGGAGCAAATGGACACAGAGAACAGACAACCAGGGCGGGGGCGGGGGGAGAAATAAAACACAAATCTTTAAAAAAAAAAAAAAAAGAACTTGAAACTGGGAAATGGAACAATCCAAATGGCCGTGGGCACACTTAGAGAGCTGTGGTGACAGACCCTGGGAGATTGGTCCTGTGGCAGGGATGGTCATGAACATGACCAGCCTCAAAGAAGATATGGAGGAGGCAATTCTGAAGCTCCTCGGCCACAGGAATCTCTTCTGGGCGTGCACTAATTCCCAGTGTTGTGAGCATGACAGAAAATGTGGCTGTGTGTGTCTGGGAAAACCATCAAATTTCCTGAGTCCTTCATAAAGTAAAAGTATATGCAACTAACAATGATATTGTAGTCTATAAAGGGGAGTAGATCTTAGGGTTAGCATTGTAGAGACTTAATTTATTTCTATATTTGAAAAAGATCTTCTCCCCCTAAAGCCTTAGGGAGTCATCACATGGTTGTACTTCCACATTGTCTTCTGGAGTGCCTGATTTATTGAAATTATTGTAAGATCTGTTTTAAATTTAAATATATTTTAAACCAATTTGTAATATATCCTTGTAGCAGTTTGATATGGTCATAAATTCCAAAAATAGATACTGGGTTATGTTTCTAATCTGGCCTGCACCTGGGCATGCTTGAGTTATGATTAGGGCTTTGCTTGGGCCACGTCATTAGGATGTTGAGTCCCCGCCCACCAAGGGGTGGGGACTCGCAGGTAAAAGGCCTGGCAAAGGACAGAGCTGAGGGTTCTTGAATGTTGGAGTTTTGATGTTGGAGTGTGACGCTGAAACTGGAGCCCTGGGAAGAAAGGAACCCAGGAAGCCTGAACCCTGGCAGACATCAGCAGCCATCCTGCTCCAAAACATGAAAATAGACTTTGGTGAGGGAAGTAATTTATGCTTTCTGGCCTGGTATCTGCAAGCTCCTACCCCAAATAAATACCCTTGTTAAAAGCCAACCAATTTCAGTGTTTTGCACAAGCACTGTTTTGGCTAATAAAATCCTCAATATCATTTAGACAGTCTTTTATCTATAGGTTAAAGATCACTTCATTTTCAGCAAAATGTTTTGGTATAGAATTATTTGAAAACCAAGGAGATATGTTTTTTTATTGTCTCCAATATCTCAGAATTGGTATCCATTTTTTCTTGGTATATATAAATGGGAAAATGTTAATGAAATTTACAGAAGGTGAATCTTACAGAAAATAAAATATAGGTGGCCAAAATATCTGGAAACATAGACAATATGTATTTTTAAAATAAACTCCCTTGACTACTTCTCAGGTACGCTAAAGGTACACATTTATTCAGTGAAAATTAAAGACACAAATCCTCTAAAGCAATGCATTGCAGATGGATATATAAGGATTGATGGAAATGCTGCCTTAGTGCACTGTTCCTTGCAATTTTGCACAACTTTTTGAATTCTATGGAACAATACATTGAACATAGCATGTATTATCAGTGAACTATTTATTATGTATTTGGTCTGCATTTCCAGCCCTTATAGCACCTTGAACAATTTCAGTTTACAAGACTGAAAAATAAATAGCATGAAAATAGCATGAAAAGGGTATATTATTCTGTGTAAGGCATCTCCTATAATTTTTCCCCTAATTGATCCCATTTTGTTCCAGTCATTAAACTTACCTGCTTTTAAAAAAAAGTCATCAATCAATAGATTCAAAAACTTGAACTCCAAGGTTTATATGAAAACAAAACAAAAATACCTAGACACATCTTATTCAAACTGCTGAAAACTTGACGAGAAAACTTTGAAGATACATGTTACATACAGTGAAACAAAGATAGAAATGTTAACAGATGTCTCATCAGAAACCATGCAATGCAGAAGATAATAGATATCCTTAAAATGCTGAAAGGAAAAAAAGCCCAGCAGCCCCAAATTCCATAGTCAGAAAAATCTTTCAAAAATGAAAGATAGGGAAGCAGATTTGGCTCAACTGATAGAGGGGCTGCCTACTACATGGGAGGTCCAGGGTTCAAACCCCGGGCCCCCTGACCCATGTGATGAGCTGGCCCACGCACAGTGCTGATGCATGCAAGGAGTGCCCTGCCATGCAGGGGTGTCCCCCACATAGGGGAGCCCCATGCACAAGGAGTGCACCCAGTAAGGAGGGCTACCCCGCACAAAAGAAGTGCAGTCTGCCCAGGAGTGGTGCCGGATAGACGGAGAGCTGACACAGCAAGATGATGCAACAAAAAGAAAAGAATCCAAGCGGACACAGAAGAACACACAGCGAAAGAACACAGAGCAGACAACTGGTGGCTGGGGGGGAAAGGGGAGAGGAATTTTTTAAAAAGATAGACTTTCCAAACAAAAATAGAATTCATTAAAAGAAATGTTGAAAGAAGTGTTCTGTATGATACCAAACAGAGACTTAGAATATACAAAGAAAAGATCTCTGGAAATGAATGAAAGTATAAAAGACATTGCTTTATTCTTTTTTTCTTTGTTCTTTTTCCGGTGCCAGGCCGGGGATTGAACCCACGATTCGTATGTGGTAGGCTGATGCTCGACTCCTGGGCTATACCAGCTCCTAAGACATTGCTTTTAAAGAAACTTTTAATCCCTAAAAGATAGTGACTTTCTAAAGCAAAATTAGTAATATATAGTGAGTTTATAGAACATATGGGAGTAAAACATATGCCAACAGTGTAAAAGGAGGAACTGGCACTGAGCGGTGGTAAGGCTCTGGCACTACAGGACATGGCCTCTGGCTATTGCAGGTGGTAAGGCTCTGGCACTACAGGACATGGCCTCTGGCTATTGCAGGTGGTAAGGCTCTGGCACTACAGGACATGGCCTCTGGCTATTGCAGGTGGTAAGGCTCTGGCACTACAGGACATGGCCTCTGGCTATTGCAGGGCTGGCTGTGCACAGCCACTAAAAAATATCCAGAGGCATAAGGAAAAAGAGCCGTCTTTTTGCAGGTGTGGTAAACTCTGGCCCAAAGGCTAAATCTGGCACGGGTCTTTGTAAACAAAGTTCTATTTGGAGCGGCCGTCCCCACGTGATCTCTCACCGTGTGGCCGCCTCTGCGCTGTGCCGGCGCAGTCGAGGCGCTCTTGAGTGGTGGCAACAGAGGCAGTGTGACCCGCAAGGCCTACAGCAGAAAAAGCTTGCTGGTCCCTGGGGCGGGCGGATGAGGGGGCAGCAGGGCCCCGGGAGGAGGCCGGTGCACTCGCGAGGGAGACGGCAGGGCTCAGACCCACAGGCTGTGACCAGTGGCTGGAGTCAGGATACATTTTGAAGGATAGGGAACCAACAGAACATTGATAAAACGGACAGTATTTACAGCAATTCATTTCAGATTTTCTTTTCAGCAGGGGACCCCTTTCTCTTTTTTTCCAAAAATAAAAGGATACAAAAAGCCAATTTAAAAAACTGATCCCCTCCCCGCCAAAAAAAAACCCCACAGAACACCCAATTTTTGTCCGATCTAAGCCAAAGAAGGGGTTCAGCGCCGGTGCTCTCGGCAGCTTCCACCTCGCCCACGTCTGCCCCGCCGCTCCCCGAGCCCCTGGTTCAGGTGGCAGAATGTGGAAACGGCGGTGTCCCGGGAAGCCTGGGCGTTCTGAGCTGTGTCTGCGGCCATCAGCGTGGGGCTGCTCTGCCAGCGCACAGGAGGTGTCCACACCGCCCCCCAAGGTTTTGGGGTTGACCCTTTTGTGAGAGAGGAAGCTGCTTGCAGCGCGGTGGCGAGAAGCCATGCAGCCATGCTGCCACTGTTTGCGTGTCCGGCTGACCGCATACCTGGTCAGACACGAGTCTTGGGCAGGTGCATTTTAGACGCCAGCTTCCCTGGAGAGGAAGTGCAATAGCGGGGCTGTCCTGGTTTGAGTCTTTTGGGACCCCAGAAAAGTACATCCTCAGGCTACCCATCCCCGTGGTGTCAGCCTGTTGCACGTTCAGATCCAGGTGGGCCTCTGGTTAGAGGTGGGCCCAGGGTGCAGCCTGGTCCTTCACTGGAGCTATGTGAGTGGGACACAGAGCAGGTGCTGCCTTCTACCCTGCCGCGTGGGAGGGCGCCAGGGCCACCTAGGGCCGCGGAAAGTCGGGGAAACCCAGAGGCTGAGCGGGGCCAGGGGCGGAGCAGCTGAGGCTGAGGCAGCGAGCCGGAGCACCCACGGCGGGCGGCGAGGCCAGCCACGAGCCGGGGCGCCCACGGCGGGCGGCGAGGCCAGCCGCGAGCCGGGGCACCCACAGCGGAGCAGGGAGACCGGGGCCTGGGGGAGGCGGCAGGACGGGCTGCCATCGCGCCTCGCCATGCCAGGGGCCAGGACGCCAGCAGCTGGCCTGTGTGAGCCAGCTTCTCGCTGGTGCCTGGATTTGGACAATTTCACAGCCTCGGAGCTGTAAGCGTTTACCCTAAACCCCCATAAAAACCAACCCATTACTGACACGTGCCCGCAGGCCTCAGCAAACTAAGACGGGCCTCAGAGAGGGAGCACTGGAGAGCGCCCCCGGTGTTCCAGCTACTCTTCCCAGCTCTGCTGGGGGGGCATATTGGTGTTTGTAGGAATGTCAGATAATTTTGGATGGCACAGGATGAATACTTGTAATTTATTGAGAATGAAAATTGAATTTTATCTTCATGTATAAATATTCCTAAGAACAGTTATGTATTTTAAGTTATGTATTTAAGGGTAGTTAGGCAATATGTATTTTAAGGTTAAAAATGCTACTAAAAGTTTAAATGCTAATAAAAATATAAACATAAAAGCCAACAGATATAAATTCATAGGTAGCCTCTAACATATGAATGCTTAGATAGTATTGCGTAGTGTATTAGTCAGAATCCATACGATTTTAGCGTGAGGCCAAAGGAGATACATATTTTAAAAAAGAGTGAATTTAAGGAAAGCTGTTCATGTTAAGGACAGTGCAGATGGCTGGTGAAGTTTGGCAAAAGGCCAGACGCCACGCAAACCTCCTTGGCTGTGGGCGGGGGACTAGCCACGCAGGAGCGGCTGCCCCCTTGCTCCCACCCCCTCTCGGGACGGGACTCTGGTTTTCACAGACCCTTCCTGAGCCGTGGGTGACGGAGCCGCACCGGAGCTTGCACCCACTTGCTCACGACCAAGTTCCCTGCGCCCGCCCGGTGAGTTCCTTGCGGCCGGGGCGGTGGAGCCAGCCCCCCAGGGCGCAGGAGAGGCCGACGGGAAGACACAGCCCAGCGTGCCAGGGGGCCTTTATTTCTGTAGGAGGGTGGGGGCAGGGGGTGGGGGTGGGGGGCTGCGTCCAGCCCGCCAAGAGGACCTTCCTGCAGGCAGCTATGTCCTCGTCCTCGGGGCGACGGGGCAGAGAGCCACAGCGGCAGGGATGGGATGGAGGTGGCCTCGCGCTCCCTGGGTGCCTCCCCCTCCTCTCCCTCTCTCTGTGCCCTCTGCTTCTGTCTGTTTCCCTCTATCCTCTCTCTACCCCCACCTCCTTTCCTCTCCACTCTCCTCTCTCCATCCATTCCCTCCCTTTATACATCTCTGTCCCCCTTCCTTCTCTCCATCTCCCACCTCTATTTCTCTCCCTTTCCCCTTCTTTGTCCATCACCTCTGTCTTCCCTTTCTTTCTCCCATCTCCCCTTCTCTCTTCATTTCTCCCTTACCTCTCTCCTCTCCCCCCTCTGCCCCCTTCCCCCGCCGCTCTGTCTCCTGTCTCTCCCCTTGCCCCTTCATTTTCTCCTTCTCTCTCCATCTCTCTCCCCTCCCCCATTTCTATACCCTTTCTCTCTCCCCCCTCCTCTCTCTCTCTCTCCCCCCTCCTCTCTCTCTTTCCCCCCACTCCCTCTCTCCCTCTCCTCTACCCCCACTCCCTCTCTCCCTCTCCTCTCTCTCCGGGTTTTAGGTCACCAGACCCCTCTCCTGCGAGGGGGCGCAGATGATCTGGAGGCCCCCATCGCCGGTGCCAGGGGTGGGCTGCTGCACAGATGCCGTGCCGACCAGGTGCCCCCACCTCTGGGCGGGGGCCTCCGCGCTCTCCTCGGTGGGCGCCCTCTGCTCCGGGAAGCAAAAGCTGCACGTTTCCACGGGCTCCGGCGTCCCCGGCCCGACACTGCCGGTTTCCATCCAGTGATCTGAGGGAGGGGTGGAGGGAGGTCGGCCTCGGGCCCTCCGCCAGCCCCCCCCCTGCACCCCAGTGGCCCAATCGCGCGGACGAGGAGCTCGGGAATTGCACGTGCCTTGCGCCTCCCCAGCCAGCTCAGGACCCACAAATCTCCCAGGCCCAGGCGCTCCGGGGACACCCGGCCCGAGGGACGTCCCGGGGTTGGAGGGGGCCTGGCCCATGGGAAGCAGGCACTTGACTGCGGAGCTATCCCCGCTCCCCACAGCTTTCAGTGTTCTATCCCTCCTGCCTGCACCCCCAACAAGCCACATCCGCCGAGGGCGACCCGCTCCTCTGGTTTTGGCCTCCCGGGAGGCCCCTCCACCCCAGGCAGACCAGGAGGCCGGCTGCCCCACGCCACCCTTTCTGGCCGGGATGGAACAAGCATTCAGGGGTCCCCCCCCACCTCCCGGAATATCCACAAAGGCTCCCGGCGGGGCCAGGGGCAGGGACCAAGGCAGCGCCGCCTCCCGCACTCACCCTTGGAGGAGTCGGCCTGGGCGCGGCAGGGCCCCGGTGGGGGCTGGCAGGAGCGCTGGTGCCCCCTCCTCTTGAGGAAGCAGGCCACGGCCACCAGGAAGCAGCAGGCGATGGTGCACAGGCAGAGCCCCAGCGTGGCGTAGACCAGCACCAGCTGGTCCCCACTGGGCCTCGGCCCCGGCAGGGCTGCGCGACAGGGGGGCCTGAGGTCAGGAGGGGCCGCTGGCTCCAGGCCCTCCTCTGGAGTGGGGCCAGCAGCCCCAGCCCCAGGGTCTGTCTGTCCATCCTTAGGCCCACACGGTGCACACGGCCACCCCCACCACACCAGCCCCTGGGACGCACACAGCGCCGCGTCCCAGCTCCTGGCCGCCTCGGGCCCATGCGGCCCACGGAAAAGCTGGGTTTCATCCCTGGCCCTGAGGCCTGGCTGATACGCTCTCTGGACTCTGGAGGAATTGGCCCCCATCCCCCAGATGGTGGCGGCTTTTTCCAAAACCTCAAAACTGGAAACGCTGTTGAGTTGGCTGTCAGGTTGTCCCCACTTGATATGGGAATGTAGGTTGTGGCAGAACCGGAGATGGGTGGGTGAACGGATGGATGGATGGGGGGATGGAAAGGTGGGTGGGTGGATGGATAGATGACGAGATGGATGGGTGGGTGGGTGGGTGGATGGATAGATGAAGAGATGGATGGGTGGGTGGGTGGGCGGATGGATGGATGGGCGGGTGGGTGGGTGGGTGGGTGGATGGATGAAGAGATGGATGGGTGGATGGGCGAATGGGTGGGTGGGTGGGTGGATGGATGAATGGGCGGATGGGTGGATGGATGGATGGATGGATGGGCGGATGGGTGGGTGGGTGGGTGGATGGATGAAGAGATGGATGGGCGGATGGGCGGGTGGGTGGATGGATGGATGGGCGGATGGGTGGATGGATGGATGGATGGATGGGCGGATGGGCGGATGGGTAGGTGGATGGATGGATAGATGGAAGGATGCTGGATGGCTCTACCTTCCCTGAAATAGAAATTTCCTCCAAGGAGATGCCTTCCAGAGTGATCACACACTTTACTGTCCAAATCTGGACACTTTTGAGGGTTAAATGGGGCACAATTACTAACTTGTCTGGAGCCCCAGGTATGAACGAGGACCGTCCTGGGGAGAGGGGCACATGGTCCCTCTACTCAGGGACTTGAACCTCCCGGTTTTGGTACCTGAGGAAGACTTGGCCCAGGGCCAATAATCTCCTCTCGTAATTTCTCCTCACCCCAAGTTTTTCCTGGGCCCTGAAATCGGCATCCCCAAGGTTCACATTAGAAGGATAGCTAAGCCAGGTTTCATTTATGTACATATCATGAACTGATGACGGGGGCCATTTATCAAGCCCGTACTATGTGCCAGACGCTGTTGATACATTATCTCCCTTTACCCTCCTGGTCCTATGAAAGAGGACTGAGTACCGCCACTAAAAAATGAGAATATAACTTGTAGACCACCAAGTTCATCGTTTAAAGTGTACAGTTCATTGGTTTTTAGTCTATTCTCACAGTTGCTCAATTATCACCTCTAATTCCACAATACTTTCATCACCCCAAAACGAAACCCTTTACCCATTAAGCAGTCCCTCCCCATCCTCTCTCCCCACAGCCCTGGCAGCCAAGCATCTGTCTTTATGGATTTACCTGTTCTAGACATTTCCTATAAATGGAACCATACGATATGTGGTCTTTGAGCCTGACTTCTTTCAATCAGCATAATGTTTTCAAGGTCCCCTCATGTTGTCGCATGCATCAGAACACCATGCCTTTTTACAGCTGACTGATATTCCATTCTACGGACAGACCACATTTGTGTATCCATTCATCTGGTGAAGGAAATTTGGGTTGTTTCCACTTTGGCTTGTTATGTCAAATGCTGCTGGAGAACATTCCTGGGCAGGGTTTTGCCTGAACGTATGTTTCCCGGCAGCCTCTGCTTTTGCTTTCTTGGGAGCCCTGAGACAGTGTCAGAAGGCCATGTGGAGAAGGGAAAAGAGCAAGAAGGGGCACTTCACTTGCCACCATGTGTGTAAAGACATGTAATGACATGTAAATATGCTTGACGGATTTGTAGGATAAACAAGAAATGGCTAAGACACTGGGAGGCTGGGGAGATGGAGACGTTCCCCTGTTAGGGTACCTATGTCTTGTACCCTCTTATTTTCTGAATGATGTCTGTGTACCACCTGTTCAAAACAGGGAAAAAAATAAAAATTGCTCTGGTAGTCCACCCTTTTAAATTCCACTTTAAAGTCTGAGCAGGAGGGAGCAGGTGTAGCTCAGTGGTTGTGCACCTGCTTCCCACGTGTGAGGTCCTGGGTTCCATCCCCCATACCTCCTAAAAAAAACAAACAACAAGGCTGACTAGGAAGGACAGGAAAGCCACAAAGCAATTCCAGGACCCTGCGCGGCCACCAAGAGAAGAGCCGTCCCGGGGTTTCTTTCTCTGACACTCTGAGTGGGTCTGGCAGGACTGAGCACCACGGCGCTCCCGGGGGAGGGGGGGTCACGGCGCCATCTGCGCCGCTCCACGGGAACGTCGCCTCTCCTGCTCCTTTTCCTCAGTGCACGGCCTGGGGAGCGTCCTGCCTGCCCCCTGCGGCCTCTAGCGGAGGCCTCGCCCCGTCGTCCGCTGTCGCCGACCTCGGGTAGCCAAGGGGCAGGGTCACGAGGGGGCGTCAGGAGCACCCGCCGGAAGCCGCGCGCGGAAAGGGCTGCAGTTCCGGGCGCCGGCACCAGGGGGCGCCGCGGGCCGGCTCTTCCTGCGTCTGCGTTTTAACTTTCCAGAACCTTCCCTCACCCCCAAGCAGAAGGCCCTGGCCGCGCTCGGGCGTGAGCAGCGCGGCGGCCTGCGGGTCAGGCGAGGGCGGAGGGGCCGCGGGCGTGGGGGCCCGGGGGCGGGCGGGCTAGTCCTCGGCCCGGTCCGCTCAGGCCTTTCGGCCTCCGCTTCCTCTGAAAACGGGCCGTGACGGCCGCATCTCGGGGAGAGGGCCCGGGTCCGGGGTGGGCAGCAGGCCTCTGCGCTCAGCGGGGGGGGCGCGGCCCGGGGGAGGCCGAGTGCGCGGCGCGGGGCCCGGCCACGGCCTCCTCGCCGTCCGTCCCGCGCGCCCGCTCGCGCGTCTGCGCTTCACCAGCCCCGCGGGCGCGCGCCACCGCGCCCCAGACGCCTGCGCGCTCGGCGGACCGCGGGGAAGCCTTTCCTGCGAGCCCCCGCCCGGCGCTGCGGGCACCCCGGGCGCTGACTCTGGTCCGCTTCCCGCCGCGGAATCCCCCAGGCCCTGGTGCATGTGTGCGTGGCTGCCTGGGGATGCAAGCACGTGCACGTTCGTGTATACGCCGTGTTCACGTGTGTGCGTGCAAGTGCACGTCCCTGTCGCTGTGTTCACGTGTGCGCAGGCGCACGTTCGTGTATGCGTCGTGTTCACGTGTGTGCGTGGCCGCTTGTGGATGTGCGCGCGCCACGTTCGTGTATACGCCGTGATCACGTGCGCACACGCAGGTGCACGTTCGTGTATACGCCGTGATCACGTGCGCACACGCAGGTGCACGTTCGTGTATACGCCGTGATCACGTGCGCACACGCAGGTGCACGTTCGTGTATACGCCGTGATCACGTGTGCACGCGCAGGTGCACGTTCGTGTATACGCCGTGATCACGTGCGCACACGCAGGTGCACGTTCGTGTATACGCTGTGATCACGTGCACACACGCAGGTGCACGTTCGTGTATACGCCGTGTGCAGGTGCGCGGGCGCAGGCGCACGTTCGTGTATACACCGTGTTCACGTGTGTGCATGCGCACACGTGTGTAAGCCCCTCAGCAGCCAGCATTCTGGAGACGACGTGGGGACAGCGGGAGGGGGTGGGGGCTGCCGCCTCCTTGGTGGGTGGACTTTCCCGGCACCTGTCTCCAGAAGGCCACCGCCCGCCTTGGGTCCCGGAGCCCAGCTTCCTTCTGTGCGTGCTCTCCTGGGGGGCGCCCCCATCCCAACAGTGGGGTGCCGGCTTCCTGCACAGGCTGCCAGCCCCGGCCTCCGGCCCCTCCCCCTAGCCACTGCCCCGCGGTATCCAAGGGCCCAGGTAGCCCCAGACCCCAGCTGTCCCGGGGCTCCGCGGCTCCGGGCCCTGGACGCCTGGCTGCCCGCCGCCCTCGCCGGTTAAACCGCCCGCCTTCGGCTCGCCAGCTTCCAGGGTTTGCAGACGCATCCTTGGCCGAGCCCCTCTCTCCCGCTTTTCTGTCCTCGAGGGTTTTGCCATCATTTTGGAGGCGTCTCAGGAGGGAACTCAGTCAAATTCGCGTCATCAGTCTGCCGTATGTAAGGGGAAGCCCCCGCCTCTTCCAGCGACGTTGTCGTGTCCACTCACAAGGCCATAACCCTGGCTCTGGGCATCAGACGCCCGGCTCCACGTCCCAAGGGCTGATCCAGACGTCCCCTCTGTGGTGGCTTGGCGCTATGCACCCCAGAAAATCACGTTCTTAAACTCGGCCCATTCCCGTGGTGCGAGGCCACAGTACGGGGACCTCCTGTGAGGCTCCTTTGCTTAGGCTGTGGCCCAGCCCAGTGAGGAAGGGCCTGAGTCCCTTATAGGCAGAATGGAATCCAGGTGGACGGAAAGCAATGGAAGCAAGAAGCTGAAATCTAATGCAACCTGGAATACAGGGGAGAGGCCGCCCCGCGCACTGCCAGGTGGCAGAGGAGCCGGGACCGAGGGTCGCTGGCAGCCCGCCCAGAACGCCACGCTTCGGGAAGAGGCAGCGCCCTGCTGGCCCACTGACTTGGACTTTCCTTCAGCCTCAAAACTGGGAGCCAGTCAATTCCCGTTGTTTAACCCGGCCCATTGCTTGAGCAGCCAGAGAAACTGAAACACCACCCCCGACCACACACTCCTTTCCTTCCCTCCTCTCCAGCTTTCCCTCCCCGTGGCCTCCCCCCACGCCACTGACCCCACCCCTTTACTCTCTGCAGATGGATTCCACCTCCTGCTTCGCTGAGAAAACAGCAGGCGCAGCCCCCTGCCCAGGCGCAGCCCCCACCACGGCCACAGCCGCGCGACGCCACGTCCTGGTGAACGCGCATCCCAGCCAGAGTCACCCTGGGGCCCCAACCTCTTCCTGGAGCCCCTTATAAATGGAGGAGTAAAAAGCCGCAGACACGGAGAAGAGACGCAGAGACAGAGAGGAAGCCGGGAGCTAAAATTAACCCAACACAGAAACTGAGAGGAGCCGCTCTGGCCAGACGCTGCCAGCAGGGAGGCCGGAGGAGAGGAGAGAGGGGAGAGGGGAGAGGGGCGCGGGCGGTGCCCCGAGCCCCGATGGCCGCAGCCTGGGAGGAAAGGTGTGCCTGGATTTGGACACGTCCAGGGCCTCAGCACTGCAGGCTTTTAAATGAACCAATCCCCCTGGAAAAGCCAGCCCAGTCCTGGTACCTGGCTCCCAGGGGCGCTGAGCAGACTTCAACAGCACCCAGCACAGGGCGTGGAACCCCGAGCGCAGGCGGGCCCCAGGCGCAGCAGCCCAGGGGTCTTAACCCCGGGGTGTCTGTGGATAGAATTGAGGGGGTGGTCCGCGGACTTGGTCAGGAGAAGACAATCTTCACTGTCACTCAGGGCTACTGAGACCCAGCCCTCCCCTCCATTACACACGGCGGCCCGAGCCCCGCTGCGTGGCCTGGGCCTGTGTCGCCGAAGGAGTCACAGGAATTTTCACAGCCTGCTGCGGTGGTTCCTGACAGCTCAGGACCGCGTCCGAGCTCGTCGTGCTTTGGAATGACTTGTCTCCCGGTCACGCCTGGCCCTGCTCCTCCAGGGCGTCAGGGCAGATGCCTGCAGATGAGCCTCCTTGCGTCACGGCTGGCTCCGTATTTTGATGACCATATTGCAACGTCACTGGCTTCTTTGCATCCCGACGTGTTTCATCAGATGCATTTTAGAATTATGCCAAGAAGGGGCTGGGGTATCCCCACCTCCCAGAGGACTGGGGGCCCTGCAGGGCTGAGCCTCCCCCAGGAGCCAGGCAGTCAGGCCACCTTCCGCCCCGCCCGGTGCCGCCCCTCATTCCTGTCGCCCCTGGCCAGGTCCAGTCCCTGTCCAAGAGCCCTGTAGCCAGGGCCGCACCCGCCCAACAGCGTGCTCGTCACAGCCCCGTGTGACCTTCCTGCCCTGAAAAGACGAGCGTCTCCACCGCCGGGTGACGGGTCCCCACCCCCGGCCCGCGCTGCCCCCTGCCTGCTTGCCGGCCTTGGCTCAGCCCTGCGCCCTGGCTGCCCACCCTCCCTTCTGTGCCCTGCACGTGCCTCCCCAGGCGGGTGGCCCAAGCACCGGCTGCCCCCAGCCCACGTGGTCTCCCCCGGGTGGAGCGCGTGGCCTTGGTCTCTGACTGCTTAGTTAGTGTTTGCCTGCTGGCGGCTTTGACACGCCCCCCCCCCCCCCCCCGCTTCCCCTCGCACCCCACCTTTGTGCAGGCTGATAAGAAGACCCGGTGCCCTTTTCTCGGGTGCTGGGGAGATTCAAACTGCACAAGCCCTTGCCTGGAAGCGTTCCCCCAACCCCACCGCCGGCCCCCCAAGCCAGCAGTCCCTTTCCCTCTTGCTCTGCCATTTCAGACCAGGCCGGGAGCCTGCCCCACACCGCACCCCCAAAGCCGCAGACGTAAGCGACACCTTTTTATGCTTTCTTGGGGCAAGCAAGTGTCATCTGTCTCCACACCCCAAACCAAATTCTGAGAGTGTGTGGTAGGGGGCATCCTGCTTCTGAAGAGCGGTCCCAATTCTTCCCTCCAGACGAGGAGCCCCGGAGCAGGGGATCTGCCTTGGGGCCCAGCCTCCAGCGCCGCGCCCCTCACAGCCCCTCCACCCACACGCTCTGCTCCCTCTGGCAGGAGCATCCTTCCTCTACCTCTCCTCTTCAACACGCTTTCTTTTTAAACGAGCATTTACTGTGTGCCAAGTACTGGCTAACCCCCGGTTTGCCTTCTCTCACCATCACATAGCCCCAAAAAGGCTGCTCTGGTCCCAAAAACCCAAGCACCAAGAAGCAACGTGCTTTGCTCAAAGCCACGCAGCTGGGGGGCAGGGAACAGCCAGGGGACCTGGCCCCACAGCTTACCCCATCACCACCTCCGCAAGGAAGCCTTCTCTGCCCTCACCTGGGTTCAGAGGCTGCCGTGCTCTGAGATTAACTGGCCACTTGCATGAGTCTTGGCCACTGTCTGTCTCCCCACTGGATGGGGCATTCCGTGGGGTCAAGGCAGGACCCCCTTGCTCACACTGCCTGCCCAGCACCCAGGAAGCGGCCTTCCCGTCTCACCCTGTCATCAAGCCCAGGCCGCCTCCGTGAGGACAAGGGACCACGGCCCAGCTAATGAAACACCTGGCCGTGGGAGCAGCCAGGAGCCATCCAGCTGAGCCGTGTGCTGCTGGCCAAAAGACTTGTGAGCAAATAAATGACTGTCGCTGGAAGTCATTAAGTTGAATATAGCAATAGCTCACTGATGCCAAGGTCAGTTTCCCCTCGACTCTGAGCTGACCTGGCAAAACACTTTGGCCAATAAGGTGGAAGGAAGAGGACGGCTCCTAGCGTGGTATGTGTATGCTTGTATTAATGCTTCTGCCATCACCGTGAGAAAGTCATACCTTGCCTGCTGACTACTCTCCAGGAGAAGGACAAGAAAGACATGGAGCAGAGCCAGCCCCTGCTGACCCCAGGCAGCCTCCAGACTCATGAGAAATAATAAGCCACTGGTTAGGGGTGTTTTGTTATGCAGCAATAGCTGGCTGGTACAAGAAAGGACAAATTTAAGAGACTTCAGCCCAACCAAGTGGAACTTGAGGCTGGGCAACCTCCATTATCAAGGCACACAAGTTCTCTTCTTTTCGTCTTGGTAATGGGGACGAACCTCAGGAAAATTAGGTGATCATGAAGAAAGGTGCAGGCTAAGGAATAAACTAATGAGCCCTGCTGGGAACTAGCGTCTGTTATCTCCCACTGACAAGCCAAGGGTAAGGAAAATATCCATCTCAGATGGGTCTGGATCCACAGGGCAAATCCCCTTCCATCTGTATCGACACCACAGGGCAGGGAGGTGAACCAATATGGGGGTATGAAATCAGATCATGTCTACTTCCGCCACTTTGGAGATGCACAGCACGTGTCCCAGTTGGCTGATGCCCCCTACAGATACTTTCCACACATTCATTACCACATTACCTGCTCATTCTTAGAAAGCCTCTGTTGCTTCTAGACTGAAAACTGAGGTCTTGGCCTTAGCAGGTCTCCTGACCTGTCTGCTCACAGGTGAGTTCAGCTGTTCACTTGCTGCCTTAAGTTTCAAGAACTCACTCTGCCTTGGTGAGCTCCATGATAAGCCTCTAACCTGTCAGGGCTCCTGAACATTCTTTCTTCTCCGGCTTCCTTCATGCCCACAGGCTTCTGAAATTTTGTCTAAATTGTTTACTTTCCTGTGATGAGACTCCTGGCTTCTGGCCATTTGCCTGGACTCTAGACTTCTGGCTCTGTAGCCCCTTCCTCCTGTTGTCATCCTCCAACGCCACGCGGGTCTGTCTAGGGCGGCTTACCTGGACCTGCCTCTGAGCCTCTGTGCACCGATGCCTGGTAGCTTCCTGAGTTGTCTTGCTTGCTTTCAGCCTCCCCATCCTGCTGCCTCCTGAGCTCTGGTGGGAAGTTCACTCTGTTCCGCCCCAAGAACTTGTTCTCGCAGACATACGCACATTGCCTGGGGTGCTGTCCACAGATGGAGATGCAGCTGATGCAGTCATTCAGGAGCTGGTCGTAGTACCTGCCTTGCTCCTTGCGGCAACTGAGTGACTCTGGGAGACAGAAATGAGTACATGCAAGTGGGCAGTGGAACCCTGCAGGAGTTTTGGGTCTGGTCTCAAAGGGCATCAAAGTTAAAAGAAACCAAAACACACACAGTTCCATTACCAAAAGCAAGAGACATTCAAGTCCTGTTCTGATATACAAATCAAAGGCTATGCATTGTCCTGTAAGTACAGTTTTAGCTGCATCCCACCCTGATACGTAGTTCAAAATGGTTTCAACTTTTCATTATTATTTCTTTTTGATCTGTAGATTAAAGTGCAATTTTAGTATCCAAACCTATAAAGATTTTCTAGTTATCTTTTAAAATTGATGTTTAGGTAAATTACATTGTCACTCAAATTCCTTACTTGCATTTTTAACCCCATCAAGGAGAAACATTTTGTGTTAATAGAATAAAGGGAAGGGGAGAAACCAGAATCTTCTTTGGCAAGTTGGGGGAAGAAGCTGGAAGAAAGGTAGGAGAGCTCACACTAATAGAATGTCTTCTCTCTTATTAGCAAATGGGAGTCACAGGTGCTTAAACAGGTATCAGTGGCAAGGAGCAGAAACCAAGCAATGAGTGACCATTCTACTTCACTAAAGAGGAGTGGAGTCAGACAGCCCTTGGTTCAAATCTTGACTTTCCCACTTTCACACTGTGTGATCTTGGATAAGTCCCTCACCCTTTCTGAGCTCCACTCAACAAGTAGTAATACTTATGAAGTACTTACTATGTGCCAGGTTCTGCTCTAGGCTCAAGTCAGAGGTGGTTTCTCCCTTCAGGGAGCTCCCGGTCTACTGATTGATAAGGACATAAAACAAAATACATGCAAACGAGCATAATTACAAATGCCGTAGGTTCTGCCAAGGAAAAGAATGAAGTTATAAAGGAACCATTTTAAAGGCCCCCATATGACAGAGACTCATCATTGAGTATTTACAGATGAAATGACATGAGGGCTTGGGTTTTCTTTAAAATAATTTTTTTAAAAAGTGATTGGAGGATAGAAAGGCAGAATTTTTATGATTTTTTTTCATCTTTTTTTCTGTTTTTTTGTTTGCTTTTTTTAAAATGATTTTTTAAAGCTGGTGCTTGGTACATAGGCATGTATTATTATGCTCTCCTCTTTGTGTTTTGTGTATAGTTTGATCATTTCTTTAACAAAAAGATTTCAAAGGCAAGGAAGACAGAAAGACAAGGTAAGGCCTCTGCGAGAAAGCGCCTTTGGGGAAGAGGGAGCCTGGGGAAGGAGAACCAACGAGGAAGAGCATTCCAGAGAGGGAAGAACAGGCGCAGAGCCCTGGGGCAGGAGAGAACATGGCATGTTTAAGAAACTGGAAAATCGGCTAGTGTGGCCAGAGCAGACAGCTGGAGGGGTGCCCGCAAGACCGTGCATGGGGTGATTCGGCGCGTCCCAGGCGCGGCCCCAGAACTCACTGCAAAAGGCTGCACAGGTGCGCGGGCTCCGACGGCTGCAGATGGGCTTGCAGGAGACACAGCTCTTCAGCAAGGGGTCCCAGTACTGCTCCTCGGGGCAGGATCCCATGGCCGCGGGGGTCCAGAAGCCCTGTGGGGCTGAGAGCAGGGAGCGGTGAGGGCTGCCGGACGCTGCCATCTGCCTCTGCTCCCCAGCTGAGCCCAAGGCTCGCTTCGTCTTGGGCAGCAGCGGGGAAGCAGACGCAGCCAGCTGCCACCCGAGCTGCACGCTGGGTGGCCTCGGGCCAGCCCTCCCCTCTCTGAGCCTCAGTCTCCCTGCCTGTGTGGTGCTCTCTGCTGTCCCCTTGGCATAAAATGCTCTGTTCTCTGTTGCCACCCCGTCCCCTCAACCTGCTTAGCTTCTCTAATCCCTCAGATCTCAATTGTTTTGTTGTTGTTGTTTCATTTTGTTTTTCAAGAGGTACCCAGAATTGAATCCAGGACCTCATACATGGGAGGCAGGCACTCAACCACTGAGCTATACCCACTCCCCAGATCTCAGTTTAACCTTCACATCTTCAGGGAAGGCTTTCTGACTCTCAGGGCCAGCCCCCCCACCTGCACACACACACACACTCGTAATGTCCTTTATTTGTCACTGGTCTCACTTTACTTTTTTGAGTGCGACTATGGGAAACTGTTTCCTCCACAGACTGCACATCCTGCCGGCAGGAAAGGGGTCTACTTTTTTTCCCTGCTCATTGCCGGGTCCCCAGAACCTAGAGAGTCCCTAGAATCTAGAAGGTGAATGAATTTTTAGAGAAGCAGACCTAGCCAGTACCCAGCATACAGCAAGCACTCTATAATGTCCCTCTTCCTTTTTAATCAACAAAGTGGGTGGAACGCACAAATCTTAAGTGCACAGACTGATGGATTTTCACATCCACCTATTCACTGACACAAGACACAGAACATTTTCTCCACCCTGAAGTCCCCCAATTCAATTGGCTCCTCCAATTCAATTCTGGGGCTCCGAGATAACTACAATTTGGACTGATCTTGAACTTTAGTCCCACGTGCTCTCTGCGACTTGTCCGTGTGGATGCTCAAGCAGCACTTTTTGTATTGCTGTGTCTTCCATTATTTGAATGTATCGCCTCTTTTATAACTTCCTGTCTGATTTCATGACCTTTGCTTCCCCTAACACCTTCTCCTTTGAAACATTCTGCAAGTCATTCACGTATCCATCAAGGAAAGGAAGCTGAGAAAAGAGCAGCGGCTTCCCGTTTAACAAGCAGCTTAGATACGTGGGTTTATCTCCCTTCCCTCCTGAAACCCTACTGTAACGACAATAGAGGACGTTTGTCCTCCATGCTGGGACGAGAACGAGAGAAGATAACACAGCAGGGGGCAGACGTCAGCAACATTTTGGAAGATGGAAGGTAGATGGACTGGGACAACCGCCCACTAAGATTTCCCTCCTCCGATGCCTGGAGCACAAAGAGGCTGAGAAGAGACAGAGCACCCCAGGAGATTTCCAGAATTGGAGACACCAAGTGCCTCTGAAGGTGGGGGTGGAGGTGAGGCTGTGAGTGGAGGACTGGCTGGAAATCTGTATAAAGAGGGCTTGATCCCAACCAGCTCTCCAACAGAGGCAGAAGATGGTTCCTCCCCCACCCAAGCAGAAGATTGGGGGCTGGGGGGGTCTCCCCAAGCCCAGCTGAGGGTGTGGGGGCATGTTAAGTGAAAATCTTCCTCCTGATTGGCAAGACTCTCCCCCAAACACTCTCACCCCAGCTCTTTCCCTAATGAGTATTTGTGGCGAGGCTTTTAAAGTTGCTTCCCTATCACCCCACCGTTGGCAGGAAACAGGCAGAACTCTGCTCTGGGAAAACTGACCTGGGAACACGGGATGGTGTGGCAGTTTGAGATTAATTTCTCAAAAAGAGAGATTATGTTTGTAAACTGGCCTGTTCCTCTGGGTGTGATACCTTTCGACTGTATTAGATTCAGCTGAGATGACTTTGGTTAAATTATGTTAAGATTAGGGCTGGATTCGCCCACGTCATTAGGGTGTGCAGGTTTGAGGTCCCATCCCCCTGGCGGGCTGATAAAACAGGCTCTCACATGGAAGTAGACACACAGAGGAAGGGAGACAGCTCATTAGACACGGCAGAGCCTCGGGGAGAGATGAGCCTGATAGTCTACAGCTGACCTGGAGAAGAGAGCAGAGCAGCTGAGCCTGGAAGGAAGAGCCCCGGGAGAGAGAGAGGAGCCCTGCACCAGCCTGCAGCTGAGATCAGGAGGAGCTGGGACCATGGAGCCTTAAGAGGAAGAGGAAGGCTGGACCCTCACAGACGTCGCCCGCCATCTTGCTTCAACACGAGGCAGAAGACTTTGGGTGAGAAAGTACCTCCTATGCTACCTTGAGCTGGACTCTTTAGGGCCTTCTGACTGTAAGCATCTACCCCAAATGAACACCCTTTATAAAAGCCAACAGATTTCTGGTACCTTGCATCAGCACCCCTTTGGGTGACTGATAAAGATGGGTAGGAGATTCTCTCAACAAAATGGCCAGGTCCCTACCTGATCATCCTAGAGTCACAAGTCCATTCATTTACCCAGAACTTCCAACTGGCCATTAGTGCCTCAATCTTAATTGTGAACTAACAGCCAAAGTTCACCTGATGTTGGAGAACTGCCTCGAACAGGAAAGAAAATTTGAACCAAGCAGAAGAAACAGGCTTGGTGCCAACAAGACCTTGCAGGGAACAGAGAGAACTTAAAAACAACACAACAGTGACAATTTATAGCCTCAGAAAGATAAAAAGAAAATTTTGCATTCATGGAAAAGAACAGTTTACTTAAAAAAAAAAAAGAGCATTCATAGAACAAATGAGAATGATTGGAAATTAAAAATATAAAAGCCATGACAAAACCTTAGTAGAAGGGAGCAGATGTGGCTCAAGTATTTGGGCACACGCCTCTCACATGGGAGGTCCCAGGTTCAGTTCCCGGTGCCTCCTTAAGAAGAAAGACAAACAATGGGCAGACAATGAGCAGATATTGAGAAAAATTTAAAAATAAAAAAACAGAAAGCAAAAAATAAGCAGACAATGAGCAAAAACAATGAGCGATGAGCAAAACAAACAATGAGCAAGAAAACAAGCAGCCAACAGTGGACAATGAGCAAAAACAAATGAGCAGGGAGTGGATGTGGCTCAAGCAATTGTGTGCCTGCCTCTCACATGGGGGAGGTCCTGGTGTCTGTTAAAGAAAAAACAAACAATGAGCAGACAACAAGCAAAAAAACAATGAGCTGACAATGAGCAAAAACAACGGGCAGACAATATGCACAAACAAAGAGCAAAAACAACCAGGGATGTCCTCCCATGGCCCACTGGATGGAACGTGGGAAAGTGTGGGCTCTGGTGTGGAACACGGGACATGGGGTGCAGCGATGCCCGGAGATGTACTCACCAGACGCAATGGATGTGACATAATGATGGGGGAGAGTGTTATTGGGGGGGGAGTAGTGGGGTGGGGGGGTGGGGGCGAATGGGAACCTCATATTTTTTTAATGTAATATCTTTTAAAAAAATGAATAAATTGAGTAGAATGTGGAAAAAAAAAAAAAAAAAAAACAACCAGGGAAGCAGATTTGGCCTAATGGATAGAGCATCCACCTACCACATGGGAGGTCCAAGGTCCAAACCCCAGGCCTTCTGACCTGTGTGGTGAGCTGGCCCACACGCAGTGCTGATGCGCGCAAGGAGTGCCCTGCCACACAGGGGTGTCCCCTGCATAGGGGAGCCCCCCACACAAGGAGTGCACCCGTAAGGAGAGCCGCTCAGCACAAAAAAAGTGCAGCCTGCCCAGGAATGGTGCTGCACACACGGAGAGCTGACGCAGCAAGATGACGCAACAAAACAAAACACAGATTTTGGGTGCCACTGACAAGAATACAAGCGGACACAGAAGAACACACAGCAAATGGACACAGAGAGCAGACAACTGGGCGGGGGAGAAGGGGAGGGGAGAAAAATCAATAAAAAATAAATCTTTAAAAAAACAAACAAAAAAACCCAATGAGCATACAGATGAGTAGCCATCTTGTGGGAGAAACATTAGTAGAAGGGCTGCAAGATATAATTGAAGAAAATTTCCCAAAAATAGGAGAGAAAAGATATGAAAATGATGGAATCATTACAGAAGGTCCAAAGATAAAATGTAAACCACTGACCATGGTTAGAAGCAATGTTTCAATATGTGTACATTAACTGTAACAAATGTACCATACACATTAGCATGGGAGAGTGGGAGGGGTTTGGGTATATGGGAATCCCCTATATTTTCTATAATATGTGACTTTTCTTTAACCTGAAGCTTTTTTGAAGATAAAGTAAAAAAAAGAATGCACTGGGGGAATGTATAGAAGAAACTGTCACTGTACATAAAAGACACAAAGAAAAAATTTTTGTTTTAATATTTTTTATTTTTGTGTTTTATTTATTTTTAATTACTTTTATTTTATTTGCTTATTATTTATATTTGTGTGTTTTTGGCTTTGTTTTCAGGGAGGTTTTGGATCACAGAAGGGTCACAGCTGTGGCAGGGGAGGAGCACTAGTGTGGGGTGTCAGTGATTGTGGAATATGTGGGGAAGAGTGCACCTGGAGCATGTCTCTGTGGCATATGAATATGTTCAAATGATCGGCAGAGTCCCACACAAAAACCAAAAGAATTTTGAATTCCCATACTGGGAAGTCCTGCTACATTCTCTAACAGAGGATCAAGTATCCCCTGAGTACAACAGCAGTGCCTAGCAAAGAAGGACAGATCATTATGCCAGGCTCTTGATACTTATAGTAGTACTTATAAACCTTTTCTAATGACATTGAAACTTAGCCCAATATTATATATTGCCTAAGAGTTACCTCCTGAAAATCTCCTTGTTGCTCAAATGTGGCCTCCCTCTAAGTCAAACTAGTATGTAAATGTACTACTGACCCCCAAGCATGGGACATGACTCCCAGGGATAAGCCTCCTTGGTACTGAGAGATTATTACCAAGCACTGACTAGCAATGAATCTGGAAAAAGACCTTGAACTAAAGGCGGAAATACTAAATACAAATGAGTTTTTAAGGCTAAGAGACTTCAAAGTGAGTTGGGAGGTTATTCTAGAGGTTATGCTTATGCACATCTCAGCAGGATCTCATTGGCTACTACAGTTTACTGTAGGCTCCTTCAAACAGAAGGGCTCCTGAGGACTCTAGAGACATCTAGACACTATAGTCAGGGCAGACAATCTCAGGAATTTGCCACCTGACATTGGGCCTTACTCTGGAATATATGCACCCCAATGGAACACAGTTAGACTCATTTTATAATTTCCTTACACATGACTTTTCTGCCCCTTTTATTTGAACCTATAATTAGCACTATACTTGTTAAATATACATCCCAGAGACTTAAATCTTTGGGCTGTCCATATGCCAGTTGAGCCCTGAATCTCAGCAGAGTTGTAGCACCTATTCACCAGTTCATTGGACTCACGCAGGACTCACGCAGGACAACTAACAAGATGATGATGGACAATGCCCATCCCAAGAAGTGGAGAGTGTTTGCAAATGTAAGCAAGATAGTTCCATCCACCTGCCTCATGGGATCTAAGCCCTCTCTCAACCAGAGACAGAGTAGGCATTCCCATCCCCAAATCTTCATGATTGAGGAATAAACAAACATAAGGGTGGTAGAACTATGGACTGAAGTAGACTTGTGATTATCCTAGCAGTGGAAGAACTTGTAGCACTGATATAAAGGCAGTGGCCACCCGAGGTTCTGAGGGGAGGGGGGAAGAATAGTGTAATATAGGGACAATTTTGAGACATTGGACTTGTCCTGCATGACATTGCAATGATGGATACAGGCCATATATATTTTGTCAAAACCTATAAAATTGTGTGGGCCAAAGTGTAAACTATAATGTAAACTACACTCCTTGGCTAGTACAATGCTTCAATTTGTTCCTCAATTGTAACAAATGTACCACACTAATGAAAGATGTTGTTAATGTGAATATGTGGAAAGGGGAGGGGTGGAGTAAATGGGAATCCCCTCTAACTCTGATGTAATGTTTATGTGGTCTAAAACTTCTTTAAAAATCGAAAAAATTAAAGAAAACTTTCTTTGTACTTGGAGGTCAATAAATTAGACATGATGCATTAAAAAAGAGTTCCAGAAAAAACAGAGGTGACGGTCATGAGCTTCCAGACTGAAAGAGCCAAATAAATGACCAGCACAATAACTTCTCACAAATCAAGACACATTATTATGAAATTTAGGACAGTAGAGATTAAGAGAGGATTCTAGAACTTCTTGAGAATAAATAGATGATCTACAGAGCTTTCTGAGTTAGGATGTCAGTGGAAATCTCAAAAGCAATACCAAACATGAGAAGAAAGTAGAACAATGCCTGCAAATGTATGATAGAAAATAAATTTGTCTAGAACACTATATATTATCTATCAAATGTGGGGACCATCAGTTATTAGACATGCAAGATCACAAAAATTATATCTTCTATGCACCACTTCCTAGTAATCTACTAGAGGATAAGCTCCATCAAAATTAGATAGTATGAAGGAAAAAAAAGGCAAGAAAAACAGGATTCATCCCAGCAGAGAAATGAAAATGGAAATTCTCAGGATAGTCATGAAGGAACGCCTGGGATGACAATTGTTTGTAGGCCTAGAGGACATTCTAAAATAGGAGAAGAAAGGGAGGGATATTTCTAATAAAAATCATGGTGTTTGACCATACTGAGAGGAGTTTAACAGTTGTGTCACAGAATTGGTGATATGTTACTGATACATGTTTAGAAAACTAGGAGTTATCAACACTAGGAAAACTAAAGAGGTGAGGCTCTGGTGGGCCCATATGGCAGTGTAAGAAGCTCCAGGGTGCCATTCCTCCACAGAATCTTTGAACAACTAGCAAAAACTGGCAGAGCTATCTTCCTCAGGACTCTGGAAAACAGTTAAAGGGTTGCAGTAACTGGATGAGTGCTGGATCAAGAAAATACAGCTTTAAAAAATGGTAGAACAATCAGCAAGATGGCAGCAGAGTAAGGAGCTCCTCAAGACAGCTCATGCTATAGGGGGTCAGTAATCACCCAGAGCTAACTAAAGCACCTGTTTGGGGGCTCCAGGAGACCAGAAGAGCATCCTGCAGCATCCTTGAGAGAATGGAAGCAGGAGACTGCCTGCCTGCAGAGAAGACTTGTAAGTGGAGCGCTCCACACCCCGGAGGCTGGTGCCCATCCTCCACTGGAGGCACAAGCCGCCTCAGGAGCTGTTCCACAGCCGGAATTGAAAGCTCCACTTCCCCAAAACGGGAGGAACAGACAGTTGGGCACCAACTTCAGCTACTGAAGTTAGTAGATTTGGCAGGTTAAAGTATAATTCTAAGAACAGCTAAAGTTTGAACCTATCCAAGCCAGAAAGAAGCCAGGAGCCACCATTTTAACTCCACCCCTGGCACAAGGGGAAGCCGGGTGGACTGAAAATCACCATGCTGGTAGGGGACAGCTTCTTTCCATCCAGATCAGACTGCAGCCTAGCCTGGGCCCCATTTTGACTCCGCCCCTGGCATGAGAGGAGGCCAGGCTGACTGAAAATCACACAGTAGGACCGGCTTCTTTCACCCTGATCGGCCTGCAGCCCTAGCCTGGGCTTCAGCCCCACCTCTGGCAGGGAGGAGGCTGGTGGGCCCTGCACCAGCCTGTCCAGGTAACTGCAGGTACCTTTGGATGGCACAGACTGAATAGTCAGAAGTCTACTGGGGTAACTGCAGTCATTTTGGTCCCTCAGAGCATAGCTAGCTGCCCACACCTGCAGCTCCATCCCTGCCCCAGACAGGGGAGAAAGGGGTGTGAAGCTTCATCCGTCTGTCTGATGACTTAGATTATTACACATGTCTCTGTCCCTACCTCTGGCAAAGGAGAAAAGTGGGAGAAGTTTCATTGGTCCCTGGGACAATGAGGGCAGCTTGAACCTCCACAGCTTACAGCACCAACTGCATCCTTGGCTTCTACTGCACAACCAGCAAGGGAAAAATGGCAGGAAGCCCTAAACTAAGGAGAGAAACTGCACCCAGAATAAATACTCTAGTAAGCCAGATGCCAAGACACCAACAAAAAATTACAATCCACATCAAGAAACAGGAAAATATGGCCCAGTTAAAGGAACAAGCTAAGCCTCGAGATGACATAAAAGAGGTGAGAGAACTAATCACAGATGTTCAAACAAATCTCCTTAATAAATTCAGTGAGATGGCTAAAGAGATTAAGGATATTAAGAAGACACTGGATGAGCACAAAGAAGAATTTGAAAGCATACATAAAAAAACAGCAGATCTTATGGGAATGAAAGGTGCATAAATGAAATAAAAACATTGGAATCATATAACAGAAGATTTGAGGAGGCAGAAGAAAGGATTGGTGAGCTTGAAGAAATGGCCTCTGGAAGTGAACATACAAAAGAAGAGATGGAGAAAAGAATGGAAAAACTCCAACATGGTCTTGGGGAACTAAATGACAGCAAAAGACGTGCAAACATATATGTCATGGGTGTCCCAGAAGGAGAAGAGGAGGGTAAAGGGGCACGAGGAATATTTGAAGAAGTAATGGTAGAAAATTTCCCAACCCTACTGAAGGACATAGATATCCATGTCCAAGAAGCACAACGTACTCCCATCTGAATAAATCTGAATAGACCAACTCTGAGACACATACTAATCAGAATGTCAAATGCCAGAGACAAGGTGAGAATTCTGAGAGCAGCAAGAGAAAAGCAATGCACAACATATAAGGGATACCCAATAAGATTAAGTGCTGATTTCTCATCATAAACCATGGAAGCAAGAAGGCAGTTGTATGATATATTTAAGATACTACATGAGAAAAACTTCCAGCCAAGAATCTTATATTCAGCAAGATTCTTTCAGACATGAAGGTGAGTTTAGAATAGTCACAGATAGACACTGACAGAGTTTGTAACTAAGAGATTGGCTTTGTAGGAAATACAAAAGGGTGTGCTACAGCCTGAAAAGAAAAGACAGGAGAGAGAGGCATGTGTAGGAGAGTCTAAAAGTGAAGATTATATCAATAAAAGTAACTAAAATTGTCAAAACAGTGGTGAAAATAAGATATGACAGATAAAACCCAAATATTCAGGAAAACACTTAACCAATGATGTAAAGCACTTGTATTCAGAAAACTACAACTCATTATTAAAAGAAATAAAAAATGACCTAAATAATTGGAAGAACATGCTCATGGCCTGGAAGATCAAATATCATTAAGATGTCAATTCTACTCAAATTGACACACAGATTCAATGCAATCCTGATATAAAAACTTCATTAGCATTTTAAAAATAAATGGAAAACACAATTATCAAATTTATTTGGAAGTATAAGCAGTCCTGAATAGCTAGAAACATCTTAAAAAGGAAAAGCAAAGTTGGGGGTCTCTCATTCCCTGACTTTAAATCATGTTACCTAACTACAGTGGTAAAAACAGCATGGTAGTGGCATAAAGACAGACACATAGACCAATGGAACCAAACTGATGGTTCAGAAACAGACCCTTGCATCTATGGTCAAGTGATTTTTGACAGGCCTGTCAAACCCACCCAGCTCAAGCAGAACAATCCATTCAGCAAATGGTGCTGAGAGAACCAGATATCCATAGCCAAAAGAAGGAACGAGGACCCCTATCTCACACCTTATCCAAAAATTAACTCAAAACGGATCAAAAACTTAAATATAAAAGCAAGAACCATAAAGCTTCTAGAAGAAAATGTAGGAAAATATGTTCAAAATCTGGTGGTAGGTGGTAGATTCTTAAAAGAGATAGGAGGACCAAGACAGACTACTCATGTTTAATGTATGTAGAATTTTTAATTAGTGTTACTGTAAAAGTGTGGAAATGTACAGAGTTGATGGTAAAACATTATAGTAAGTAATAGCTGATTTATAAATGGGAATGTGCCTGAAAATGGTAGTCTAGGGATGTAAATGCCAAATGACAGTACGCTAGAGAATAATCTAGGAAGTGAATAGCACAGTCAACCCAGAGGTGGATGAGAATTGTGGTTGATGGTACAGCTGCAAGAGTGTCCTTTGTGAGCTAGAGCAAATGTACATCACTACTGCAGGGTGGTGGGAGTGTGGAGAAGCATGGGGAAAATACAACTGGAGTGACCTATGGACTGCGGTTAGCAGCAATACTGTAACAGTCATGCATCTATGCCAAAAATGTACTGTGTTGATAATAGGGGAATATGGAAAAAGTGTGCCAAATATACACTATAGACCTGGTAATAATCTGATATTATTTCACAATCTGTAACAAATGTTCCACCATGGTGTGGTGTGTTGATAGAGGGGTATTGTATGGGAATTCTGCATGTGTGTGTGATTGTTTTATAAGTTTACAACTTCTGTCATAAAAATATATTAAACAATAATAATAGGGTGGGTTGGGGGAAAAATACACCAAATGTAAGATAAGGACTATAGTGAGTCGTAAGACTGACAATATTCTTTCATAATTTGTAACAAATTTCTCACAACAATGAGGGGTGTTGGTGGTGGGTTGACACATGGGGCCCCCATATGATGTTATGCATATTTGCTTTGTCAGTTCACAACTCTTTCTATACACTTATGGTTTATGTATGTTCATGTATAAATGATATCAAAATAATAATAATATGGTGAATTGGGGGAATAATGCTTTGGTTAGTAATAATCATCATTATGCAAGGTATTAATGATAAGGTGAGGTATGAGAGCCCTCTATAATGTTAGGTATGTTTGTTTTGTAAGTTCACAACTATTACTATATACTTATTATTTATGTAGTTTATTTTATGATTGATACACTTCAATGAAGTTTTAAAAAATTAAAAAAAATTTAAAAATGGTAGGAGAAACTGAAAAAATACAACAAAAAATAAACATAAAAATAAATGGCAGGTGAAGCTTGCAGCGCCCTTGCTGAGCCCTCTGGTGGGAGCCAGCCCATTGTGGGGACCTGGTCCTGGGTGCCTGCATGTGGGTGCCAATCTATGGGGTGGAAGCCAGAAAGACTGAACCAGGACACTTGTCTCTGGCTCGCCCCCCAGAAATTGCCCTGCAGGCAGAAGCAGCTAGCAGCTAGCTAAAACAGGGCAAGAAAGAATTAAGTCAAAGTGGCCAGGGGCAAAGAATTACCTGCCTTAAGTCATTATGATAGAGCACCTGAGAGGAAAAGAAGGGAGTAGAGGGGGCATTCAGATTCCTAAAAACAAAGGAATTCCTAAGGCCCCAAGCCCAAGCCCAGGATGAGAGGGAGGCTCAGCAAAGATAGGGAGGACACCACACTTCACTTTTGCCTTGGGCTGATCTTCTTGATAGGAGGGCTAAACTCCAAGAGAAAGCATAAGCCAAGTCAGAGCCAATTTGTTAAGATTGTGAAAGATTTCTTTTCGGTATTGGTTTGTTTGTTTTTGTTAGCTCCTGGCACTCAAGGAAATCTGTCATGTCATTAGCTAGATACACAGTTAAGGAACAGACTAAATCCCAGAGTTAACACTTTAAAATATTAAAATGTACAGCATGCAACAAAAGATTACAACACACACACAAACAAACAGGAAATGATGGACCATCCAAAGGAACAAAATAAAAATCAAGAAGCCATCAATGTGGAATACAAGACCATGCACCTATTGGACAAAGACTTAAAACAACAACAACAACATAATTTTCAATATGAAAAACACAGAGAAAGACTTAAAGAATATCATGAAAACAATGAATGAACAAGATAAAGAATCTTAATAAAGAGACAGAAAATTTTTAGAAAGAACCAAACAGAAATACTGGCACTGAAGACCCCAATAACTGAAATGAAAAATTCTGTAATAGGTTTCAACAGCAGATTGGAGTCATCAGAAGAAAGAATCAGTGAACTCTACAAAAAGACAGTTGAAGTGATTTAGACAGAGGAGCAGAAGAAGAAAGAATGAAAAAGTGAACAAAGCCTAAGAGACCTGTGAGACACCATCAAGAATACCAATATATGCATTCTGGGAGCCCCAGAAGGAGAAATAAGAGAGAAAGGGAGCAAAAATAATCAAAGAAATAATGGCAGAAAACTTACAGGTTTAATGAAAGACTTGAATATGCACATTCAGGATGCCCGACAAACCCCAAACAGGATAACCACACCCAGACACATGGTAGACAAACTGTCTAATGCCAAGGACAAAAAAGAGTTCTGAAAGATAAAAGCAACATGTTTTGCACAAGGGAGTACCAATAAGATTATGTGCCAATTTCTCATCTGAAACCATGGAGGCAAAAAATGCCAAAAGAAAACAATTGCCAACAAGAATTTTATATCCAGAAACATTGTCTTTCAAAAAAAGGAGAGATTAAGACATCCAGATAAACAAAAGCTGAGGGAATATGTCACCACTAGACCTGCCTACAAGCAATGCTAAAGGGACTTCTTCAGACTATAAGGAAAGGGCACCAGGCAGTGGATCAAAGTGGCATAAAGAAATAAAGACCTCCAGTAAAGGTAACCGTATTGATAATTATAAATGCCAATGCTATTGAATTTTACTCTTTGGTATGTAATCCCATTTTCCTCTTCTCACAAGTTATAAAATGGAAATGGATAAAAAGTCATGATATATCTATGATTTTGAATGTACAATGCATAAGGATACAATTTGTAACAAGTAAAACAAAAAGGTGGGGAGTGGGAGGGATAGAGAAATAGTTATGTGTGTGCTATTGAAGTCAAGTTAGCATCAAAACAAATGTGATGGTTAAATATTTAAGATTTACATTTAAGCCCAGTGGTAACCACAAAGAAAATAAATGAAAAATACATTCAGACAGAAAGGAGAAGGGACTTAAAATGGTACACTACAGAAAATCAAGTAAGTTTGAAAGAAGGCAATAATGGAAGAACTAAAAGATAAAAAGGTTTAAGGCTTACAAAGACCAAATAGTAATATGGCAGAAGAAAGTCCTGCATTATCAGTAGTTATGAGGCAGCTTAGTATAAGAAACAGGGAAGGCGGCTGAGGCCCAGCAGACCACATGGCCACGAAACTCTGTCCAGAACCTCCTGAGAGTAGGGCTACAGGAAAGATCCCGTGAAATCCTGGCCATGAGATCCCATTTGGAACTCTTCTGGAGTCAAGGGGAAGCCCTGGATCCCTCCAACAGGACTCCTCATTGGGCCCCTGAGAGCTAACAGGAAGGGATCACAGGCCACCAATCAGAGCAGGAAAGAGCTGGGGCTCCAGTGTCCTTGTTTCTTAATAAACTCTTCACTCCCTTGCCCACCCTGTGGCATGTCCTTACATTCTTTTATGTGATGTAAGCCAAGAACCTAGAAGCCCAGAATCCAGAGCATTCCACTAACAGTTACTTTACATGCAAATGGACTACATTCTCCAGACAAAAGGTAGAGATTGACAGAATGGATTAAAAAAAACAATGACCCAAATATATGCTGTTCACAAGACACCTTAAATTCAAAGATGCAAGTATTGAAAATGAAAGGATAAAAAAAATTATTGCATGCAAATTGTAACTGAAAGAAAGCTGACAGGGTAGCTATACTAATAGAGATAAAATAGACTTTAAGTCAAAAACTGTTACAGGGGACAAAGAAAGCCACTATGAACTGATAAAGCAGTCAAGTCAACAAGAAGACAACAATTATAAATATAGAATCCCAAGATGTATGATGCAAATGTTGACAGATGTGAGGGAAGAAATAGAGGACTCTACCTTAACAGTAGGTGACATCAACACACCACAATCAGTGATGGATGGAACATCTAGAAGGTAGATCAATAAGGAAAGAGAGGACTTGGATGATACTACAAACCAACGAGACCCGCCAAACACACATAGAACGCTTCATCCAACAGCAGCAGAATACCCAGTCTTCTCTAGGGCACATGGATCATTCTTCAAGATAGAGCATGTGTTAGGTTACAAAACAAGTCTCAGTACATTTTTAAAATATTGAAAGCATACAATTTATTTTCTCCATCCCCAGTGGAATAATGCTGGAATTCAATAACAGAGGGAAAACTGGAAAATTCATGAATACATGGAAATTGAACAATACACTGTTAAACAGATCAATGGGTCAATGAAGGAATCACAAGGAAAATTAGGAAATAGCTTGAGGCAAATGAAAATGAAACACAACATATCCAAATTAAGGAATGCAGCAAAGGCAGTTGGGGAAAAGGAAATTCATAGCTCTAAATTCTTACTTTACAAAAGAATAAAGAACTCAAGTCAGAGACTTAACCTCCCAGTTGGAGGATCTAAAGAAAAAAGCAACTAAACACAAAGTGAGCAGAAGGAAGGAAATAAAGATTTGAGTGGAATGAAAATTTAAAAAAAACAATAGCGAGAATCAACAAAACCAAAAGTTGGATCTTTAAAAAGATCAATCAAATCAACAAAACTTCAGGCTGACAGAGGAAAAAAGAGAATAGATACAAAAAACTAAAACCAGAAATTAAAGGAGGGGGCATTACTACTGACATCACAGGAATAAAAAGGCCTATAAGAAGATACTGAGAACAACTTTACACCAACATATTAGATAACCTAGACAAAAAGGACAAATTCCTAGAAACACACAAACTTCCCATACCTACTCAAAAGAAATAGAAGGGAAGTGGATGTGGCTCAAATGATTGCGCTCCCACCTACCACAAGGGAAGTCCTGGGTTCAGTTCCCTGTGTCTCCTAAAGAAGACAAGCAAGATAGCAAGCTGACGCAACAGGCTGGCGTGGTGAGCTGACACAACAAGAAGATGCAACAAGAGACAAAAGGAGGAAAACGTAATGAGAGACACAACAAAGCAGGGAATGGAGGTGGCTCAAGCAATTGGGCACCTCCCTCCCATATGGGAGGTCCCAGGTTCGGTTCCTAGTGCTTCCTCAAAAGAAGATGAACAGGGAAACGGACTTTGGCCCAGTGGTTAGGGCGTCCATCTACCACATGGGAGGTCCGCGGTTCAAACCCCGGGCCTCCTTGACCCGTGTGGAGCTGGCCCATGTGCAGCGCTGATGCGCGCAAAGGAGTGCCGTGCCACACAGGGGAGTCCCCCACGTAAGGGAGCCCCATGTGCAAGGAGTACACCGGTAAGGAGAGCCGCCCAGCGCGAAAGAAAAAGTGCAGCCTGCTGAGGAATGGCGCCGCCCACACTTCCCGTGCCGCTGACGACAACAGAAGCGGACAAAGAAACAAGATGCAACAAAAAGACACAGAAAACAGACAACTGGGGGAGGGGAGGGGAATTAAATAAATAAATAAATAAATCTTTAAAAAAAAAAAAAGATGAGCAGACAACAAACAGATACAGCAAATGCAAACAATGGGGTTGGGGAGAAATAAACAAATAAATAAAATAAAATATTAAAAAAAAAGAAATAGAAGATCTCAAGAAACCAATAAATAATAAAGAGATTAAATCAGTAATCAAAACCTCCTGACAAAGAGAAGACCAGTACCAAATTGGGAAAGAAGAAGGAAAACTATCTCTATTTAGAGATGGCACGATCCTATATATAGAAAATCTTAAATAATCCACAAAAAATCTAGTAGAGGGAGCAGATGTAGCTGAGTGGTTGAGTGCCTGCTTCCGTGTACAAGGTTCCAGGTTCAATCCCTGGTACCTCCTTTAAAAAAACATAACAAACAAACTGGTAGACTAATAAATTCAGCAAAGTGTCAAGGTAAAAAATTAACACTCAAAGATGAGTCGTGTTCTATACACTAGTAAAGAACAATCTGAAGAGAAAATGAAGAGGAAATGAAGGAAGAAAATTCCATTTACAATAGCAACTAAAAATAATCAAATATCTAGGAATAAATTAACCCAGGATGTAAAACACTGGTACATGGAAAACTACAAAATCTTGCTAAAAGAAAATTTAAAAGACCTAAGTAAATGGAAGGACATTCCATGTTCATGGGTTGGAAGAGTAAATACTGTTATCAATTCTACCCAAAGCAATTTACAGATTCAGCACAATCCAAATCAAAATTCCAAAGGCTTTCTTTATAGAAATGGAAAGTCTTGAATAGCCAAAACCATCTTGGAAAAGAAAAACAAAATTGGAGGACTCACACTTCATGATTTTAAAACATAGTATAAAGCTACAGTAATCAAAACAGCATGGTACTGGTAAAAAGACTGACATGTAAACTAATGGAATAGGATTGGGAGTTCTAAAATAAACCCTCATACTGTGGCTGATTGATTTTTGACAAGGGTGCTAAGTCCACTCAATGGGGAAAAATTAGTCTCTTCAAGAAATAGTGTTGAGGGAAACGGACTTTGGCCCAGTGGTTAAGGCATCCGTCTACCATATGGGAGGTCCGCGGTTCAAACCCCGGGCCTCCTCGACCCGTGTGGAGCTGGCCCATGCGCAGTGCTGATGCGTGCAAGGAGTGCCGTGCCAAGCAAGGGTGTCCCCCGCGTGGGGGAGCCCCACGCGCAAGGAGTGCGCCCGTGAGGAGAGCCGCCCAGCGTGAAAAGAAAGAAGCAGCCTGCCCAGGAATGGCGCCGCCCACACTTCCCGTGCTGCTGACGACAACAGAAGCGGACAAAGAAATAAGACGCAGCAAATAGACACCAAGAACAGACAACCAGGGGAGGGGGGGAAATTAAATAAATAAATAAATCTTTAAAAAAAAAAAAAAAAAAAAGAAATAGTGTTGGGATATCTATATAGCCATATGCAGAAGGATGAAGTCAGACTCATACTTCACACAACATAAAAAAATGCAAATCAAAAAGGATCAAAGAACTAAACATAAGAATTTAGGGGGAAGCGGACTTGGCCCAGTGGTTAGGGCGTCCGTCTACCACATGGGAGGTCCCCGGTTCAAACCCCGGGCCTCCTTGACCCGTGTGGAGCTGGCCCATGCGCAGTGCTGATGCGCACAAGGAGGGCCGTGCCACGCAGGGGTGTCCCCCGCGTAGGGGAGCCCCTCGTGCAAGGAGTGCGCCCCGTAAGGAGAGCCGCCCAGCACAAAAGAAAGTGCAGCCTGCCCAGGAATGGCACTGCACACACAGAGAGTTGACGCAGCAAGATGACGCAACAAAAAGAAACACAGATTCCCGTGCCACTGACAACAACAGAAGCAGACAAAACAAGAACACGCAGCAAATGGACACAGAACAGATGACTGGGGTGGGGGGAGAGAAATAAATTAAAAAAAGAAATCTTTAAAAAAAAATAACTTAGGAGTCTATGTTTACCTAGAAGAAAACATAGAGAAGCATGTTTTGTATTATATGATGGTTTCTTGGACTTTACACTAAAAGCACAAGCAACAAAAGAACAAAATAGATAAATGAGACTTCATCAAAATTTAAAATTTTGTGCATTACCGGTTTTATCATGAAAGTAAAAAGACAACTACAGAATGGGAGAAAATATTTGGAAATCACATATCCAATAAGGGTTTAATATCCAGAATATATAAAGAGGGAAGTGGATTTGGCTCAACTAATAGAGCTTCCACCTACCACACAGGTGGTCCTGGGTTCAAACCCTGGGCCTCCTGACCCGTGTGGAGCTGGCCCATGCACAGTGCTGATGCACGCAAGGAGTACCATGCCATGCAGGGGTGTCCCCCACATAGGGGAGCCCCATATGCAAGGAGTGTACACTGCAAGGAGAGCCACCCCATGTGAAAAAAGCATAGCCTGCCCAGGAGTGGTACGACACACAAGGAGAGCTGATGCAGAAAGATGACGCAACAAAAAGAGACACAGATTCCCAGCGCCACTGACAAGAATGCAAGTGTACAAGGAAAACACACAGGGAATGAATACAGAGAGCAGAAAATGGGGGAGGGGAGGAGAGAAATAAGGAACAACTAAATAAATCTTTTTTAAAAAAAAGATTATATAAAGAACTCCTACAACTGAACAACAAGGAGACAAAAAGCACAATTTAAAAATGTGCAAAAGACTTGAATATATATTTCTCCAAAGAAGATATACAAATGGCCAATAAGATGCTCAACATCATTAGCCATTAGGAAATGCAAACCAAAACAAGGATACCATTTCACACCCACTAAAATGGTTACTTTTTTTTTTGCAACCATTTTTAACAAAAGAAAACAACGTGTTGGATTAAATGTGGAGAAATAGGAACACTTATTCATTGTTGGTGGGAATGTAAAATGGTATAGCTGCCATGGAAGTCAGTTTGGCAGTTCCTCAAAAAGTTAAGTATAGATTTGCCATATGACAAGGCAATCCTACTTCTATGCATATACTCAAAGAATTGGAAGCGGGGACTTAAGCAGATACTTGCACACTGAAGTTCATGGCAAAATTATGTGCAAATGCAAAAAGATGGAAGAAACCCAAGTATCCATGAACCAATGAATGGGCTAAACAAAATGTGGTGTATACACATTGGAATGGAATAGCATTCAGTCACTAAAAAGGAATGCAGTTCTGATACGTGATACAACACGGATGAACTTGAAGATATCATGTGGATAAGTCAGACACAAAAGGACAAACATTGTATGCCTTGCTGACACGAAATAATTAGAATAAACAAATCTGTAGAGTCAGAATCTAGAATACTGATTACCAGGACCTGGGATGAGGGTGGGCAACAGAGAGGTAACGCCTAACTGGCATATAGTAGAATGTTTGGTGTGATGGAAAAGCTGGGCAACACTGTGAATGTAATTAACACCACTGAATTTAAAAGGTGAAATTTTAGGTTGTGTACATGTTACTAGAATAAAAAAAAAATTTAAACCATGGGCTCTAGATAATAGTATACCTACAACAATAATGTTTAAAGTATTGTAACAAAGGTACCACACTAATGCAAAGTGTTAGTAATAGAGAAAACTGTGTTTAAAGGGGCATATATGGGTACTTTTATTTTACGCATGCTTTTCTGTGAACCTACAATTTTTCTAATGAAAAAATGATGGTCAAAGGACTTGAATAAACTTTTTTTTCCAAAGAAGACACACAAGTTGCCATAAGCATATGGAAAGATGCTCACGTCATGAGCTGTTAAGGAAATGAAATCAAAGCTACAATTTGATAATACTGCACACATGCAGGGATGACTATTATTTTAAAGAAGGAAAATAAAAATTGTTGGAGAGGCTGCAGAGAAATTGGAACTCTAGTGCATTGTTGGCAGGAATGTAAAATGGTACAGCCACTGCGGTAAGCTATGCAGAGGTTCCTCAAAAAGTTAAATAGAGAATTATATATGACCTGGCAATTCCACTCTAGGTACATACCCAAAGAAAGTGAAAACAGGGTCTCAAAACAGATATTTGTATACAAATGTTTGTAACAGCCGTGTTCACAATAGTCAAGTGTCTGTCAATGAATGGTGGATAAACAAAATACGGCCCATACGCACAATGTAATATTGTTCAGCCATATTAAAAAACAAAGTTCGAGACATGCTACAATATGTATGAACCTTGAAAACTATGTTCAATGAGTGTTATAAGCAAGACTCATAAGGACAAAAATTGCATGATATCTTATAATAGATGTCTAGAAATAGCAAATTTGCAGACACAGAAAGTGGATTAGAGGTTACCACTAGATGGGAAAAAGAGGAAAGGGGAGTGTATGTTTGGTGAATATGGAGTGTTTGTAAATAAAATTAATTTTAAAAGAATCAAATGAAACTAGAATAAAATATACCTGTTTACTTAAAAAGTTTACTAAATGTACATCAAAAACCCTTGTATAAATGTTATAATCTAGTGAGCAAAGGTATCTAATTTGGTCCCAAATAATTGATGTTGGGATTTTATGGTTAACACTAATCAGTAATTCATGGTTTTACACAATGAACATTAAAAAGAAGAACTAAAGAAAAACACAGACAAAGCTAAAGTAAACCAGAAAAATGATGTATGAACAAGCAGAGAAGATCAATAAAGAGGTAAAAATCATAAAAAGAAATCAAATAATTTCTGGAGCTAAAAAGTAATATAACTGAAGTGAAAGACTGATTAAAGGATTTCAGTAACTGATATGAGGTAGGAGAAAGAAGGAGTGAATCTTGAATGTAAGGTCAATTGGAAAGATCAAGTCTGAGGAGCAGAAAGCAAAAAAAAAAAAAGAAGAAAAATGAATGGAGCCTAAGAGAAATGTGGGATATCCTCAAGCTTACCAAAATACGTGTAATAGGAATCTCAGAAGGAGAGATGAGAAAAGAGTAGAAAAAATATTTGAGGAAATAATTGCTGGAAGTTCCCCAGATTTGATAAAATATATGAAGCTACACATTCAAGAAGCACAACGAATTCCAGACTGCATAAAAGCAAAGGTATCCCCACCGAGACACATTATAATTAGATTGTTGAAAGAACAAAGGGAGAAACTTGAAAGTATCAAGAAAAAAATGACATCACAGAAGACAGATCCTCCGTAAGAAGTACAGCAGATTTCTCATCAGAAACCATGAAGGTCAGAAAGGAGTGGGATTTCATTTTAAAGTGCTGAAAAACAAAAACTGTTAACCAAGAATTTCATATCTGGTAAAACTACCCTTCAAAAATGAGGGAGAAAGTAGGACACTCCCAGAGAAACAAAAGCTCAGTGAAATCGTTGCTAGAAGATCTGCCCTATGAGAAATGCTAAAGGGAGTCTTTCAGGCTGAAATGAAAGGACACTGGACAGGAATTTGAACCATATGAAGAAATAAAGGAGTCTGGTAAAGGTAACTGATAGGAAAATATAAAAGCTTTTGGTTTATAACTCCTCATTATGTTTCCTGTATGATTTAAAAGACAAATACATAAAACAATAATGGTGACTCTATGTTAATGGACACACAATGCATAAAGATTTGATCTGTGACATCAGCAACATAAAGTGGGGGGGAGTAGAACTGTCTAGGAGCGGAGTTCTTGTGTGCTGTTGAAGCTAGGCTGACAGCACATCAAATGAGCTTGTTATAAACTTAGGATGTTCATTATAACCTCGTGGCTACCACTAAGACTGTCACTAGGAAATATACACAAAAGGCAAAGATAAGGGAGTCAAGATCATAAACTATAAAAAATCAATTAAGCATGAAAGACGGCAATAATGTAAGAAATGAGGAATGAAAAGGTATAAGATACACAGAAAACAAATAGCAAAATGACAGAATTAAGTCCTTTATCAGTAATTACCTTAAGTGTAGGTGGATTAAACTCTCCAATCAAAAGGTGAAGGTGACAGACTTGATCCAAGTATATGCTGTTTACAAGACACTCACTTCAGATCCGAAGTCACAAAAGTTGAAAGTGAAAGGTTGGAAAAAGATATTCCATGCAAACAGTTACAAAAAGAGAACAGTGATGGCTGTATAAGACAAAATAAACTTTAAGTAAAAATTATTGCAAAAGACAAAGAAGGACATTATATATTGATTAAAGGTTCAATTCATCAAAAAGATGTAACAATTATAAACATATGCACCACACAGAGCCCCTGGCTATATGAAGAACTGTAGGAGAAGTAAACAGTTCTACAACACTAGTTGGATGCTTCAATTCCTCACTTCCAACAATGGATAAACCATCTAGAAGAAGATGAAGAAGTGTAGAGAGGACTGAACCACACTATAAATGAACTACACCTACCACACGTAGATACAACACTCCACCCAAGAGAAAATACACATTCTTTTCCAGTGCACAGGAGCACTCTCCAGTATAGGCCAGAAAACAAGTCTCAATAAATTTCTAGAAAGACTGAAATCATACAAAGTAACTTCTCCATTCAAAATGAAGCTAGAATTCAATTACAGAAGGAAAAAAAAAAGTCCACAGATATTGGAAAACTAAACACATACCTAAACAACCAATGTGTCAAAAAAAGAAATCACAGGGGAAATTAGAAAATATTTAGAGATGAATGAAAATGAAAAGAAAATATACCAAAACGTACGGGATGCAGTGAAGACAGTGATCAGAGGGAAATTTATAGCACTAAACACATACCTTAAGAAAGAAGAATCTCAAGTAAACATGTAACCTTATATCTTAAGGCAGTAGAAAAAGAAGACCAAATTAAAGCTAAAGCAAGCAGAAGGAAGGGAGTAAAGACTAGCGTGGAGATAAACAAATTAGAGAACAGATAAACAACAAAGAGAAGCAACGAAACCAAAACCTGGTTCTTTAAAAAGATCAGCAAAATTGCTTAATGCTTAGCTAGACTGACAAAGGAAAAAGAGAGAAGACACAAATAACTAAAATCATAAGTGAAAGCAGGGATATTAATACTGACTTCACAGAAATAAAAAAATATAAGAGGATACTGTGAACAACTGTACACCAATAAATTAGATAACCTAGATAAATCGGACAAATTCCTAGAAATACACAAAGTACCTACACTGACTCAAGAAGAAAGAGATGAAAAGAAATTAAATCAGTAATCAAAACCTCCTGATAAAGAAAAGGAACAGATGCTTTCCCTGGTGAATTTCACCAAACCTTCCAAGAAAAATTAATGGGAATCCTGCTCAAACTCTTCCAAAAAAATACAGGGGAGGGAACACTTCCTAACTCGTTCTATAGGGCAGCATTACCCTGACACCAAAGCTAGACAAAGATAACAGAAGGAAAGAAAATTAGACTATAGATGCAAAAACCATTAACAAAATACTAGCCAACCAAATCCACCATCACATATAAAAAATTAAACACCATGACCAACTGGGATTTATCTCAGGAACGTAAGGGTGGTTTAACCTAAGAAAATCAACCAATGTAACACGACATGTTAATAGAACAAAGGGGGAAAACAACCCACATGATCATTTCAATTGATGCAGAAAGAACATTTGACAAAATTCAGCACCCTCATGAAAAGCACTCAGAAAACTAAAAATAGAAGGGCATATGTGAAAAACCTACAGCTAATATACTCAACGGTGGAAGACTATCTTTTCCTCTAAATCAGGAGCAAGACGAGGACGCCCACTGTCATCACAGTTATTTAGCGCTGTACTTGAAGTGCTAGCCAGAGCAATTAGGCAGGGAAAATAAATAAAAGTCATCCAAATTGGAAAGCAAGGAGTAAAACTATCTCTATTCACAGATGACATGATCCTGTACCTAGAAATTCTTAAAGGAATCCACAAAAAGCTAGTAGAGCAAATTCAACGAAGTGGTGAGGTAGAAGACCAACATGCAAAGATCAGGAGTGTTTCTATACACTTCTGTACATAATCTGAAGAGGAAATTAAGGAAAAATTCTATATACAGTATTAACTAAAATAATCAAATACCTAAGAATAAATTTAACCAAGAATGTAAAGGGCTGGAATATGGAAAACTACAAAACCATGCTAAAAGAAATTTTAAAAGACCTAAATAAATGGAAAGGCCATTTAATGGGAAAAGAATAGTCTCTTCTGCAAATGGCTTTGGGAAAACTGGGTGTCAACATTCAAAAGAATGCAATTGGATCCTGCTTCACACCATAAACAAAAAAATCAATAAATAAATTCAAAATGGATCAACAACCTAAACATAAGAGCTAAAACCATAAACTCTTAGAAGACTCTTATAATGACTTTTGATGATGGATCCTTAGACAACGGTACCCAAAGCATGAGCAACAAGAGAAAAAAATAGAGAAAATGGACCTCATCAAAATTAAAAGCTTTTGTGCCTCCAAGGACATTATTGAAAAACTGAAAAGACAACTTACAGACCGGGAGACCCGAACTAACTTTCAGAGCTCTTCAGGGCTGTGAACCCACTACCCCACGCTGTGTCTAAACCAGAAGAACCTAATGAGATGCTGGAAGACTAGACAAGTAGCTTTCTCAGGTTTTCTGGTTTGTAAAACGGGGGCGACAATTTCCAGCCATTGTCATTCTGAAAACGGATTTGCCTCAGTTCAGTGAGCGAATGCGTGGCGCGCTCGTGGTGGAAAACTCAGCTCTGAGGTCACCACTGAGTCAGCCTGGGAGAGGCTCTGAGCTGTGCCACCCGTGGATTTCCCCCTCTGTAAACTGGGCAGGATAAGGTTTCCTCAAGAACGAGAGCCTGTCGGGCACGTAACCGGACCAAGAAGCGGTTGACGAAGGGTAGTTATTGTTCCGACATAAATGGAATAGAGTATAATGGATTAATAATTGTCATTTTATAATAACACATAACGATGATAGTATGAATAGCTATTGATAATGACAGTCACATCGAGTTAGAGCTCCACACCTGGGAACTGCTCCCTGGACCCGAGGTCGTGGCTGAAGCACCACCGTTTTCCTAGACCCCTGTCCCTGAGCTGCCTCGGGCACGTCCCACTTCTCTGAGCATCTCCCAGGTGCCTTCCTTGATCTGCCTTCGACTGTCTCATTCACCTCGGAATCCAGAGCCTGCCAGAATGCCAGGCATACAGCAGGGGCTGAATAAATGCTCATAAGTGACTGAATACCTGGTACACAGTGGTGCTCAGACAAGGCTTGTTGAGTGAAAAGCAATTTACATTCCTCCACTGTGTCAAAACCAGCTGGGCTGGGATCATCTCTGATTTTCATCGGGTACCTTCCCCAAGCTTGCCAGCATCTCCCCCACTCAAGCAGGTAGTTGGCCCCCGTGATCCTTGACTCAGGGGGGAGATGTCAAGGTGGGGGAAGCAGAAATCCTGGATTTTGCTTTAAAACAGTGGGAAAGGTTCTGGGACCAGACAAAGTGACTTGGCCAGAAACAAGCATGGAGAATAATTTTCCTTAGATTAAAAAAAAACCAGGGGAGTGGGTGCAGCTCAGGGGTTGAGTACCTGCCTAGCACGTACGAGGTCCCGGGTTCAATGTTCAATCCCCAGAACTCCTAAAAACAAAACAAAACAACAGCCCAATCACAGATTTAAATCTGAAAAAGAATGATAAAATTTCTAGGAAGAAACCATTTGATAGTTTCCTTGTAACTCTAGAGCATGAAAGGCCTTTCTAACTAGAACCCCAAACCCAAAGCCATGAAAAAAAGGTAGACAAAACAGCCTACACAAAACAAACTAGCAAGTCTGAGGGTTTACTCAAGAGTGCAAAGTGAAAAATTCATTGGAGCAGTGTTTGTAATAGCAAAAGACTGGAAACAACCCAAATGTCCATCAAAAGAGGATTAATCAGGTGAATCATGGTATACTCATACACCAGATTATTATGCATCGACACACAAAAAAAGAATGAGTACACTTTTCATATACCACCATGAAAAGAACCCCAAGATGTATTAAATGTGAAACAAGAACCAAAAATGGGACATAACAGCATGGTTCATAGGCTCCTTGTTTTGTTTTTTTCCAAAAAGGAGGGAATTTATAATCTATATTTCTAATTGTTTGTATACACATAAAGAAACCCTGTAATGACATAGAGGAAAACAGTTACCTAAATAAAACACTTAGGAATAAATGTAACCAAGGAGGTGTAAGACTTATACACTGAAAACTATAAAACATTGTAGGAAGACATTGAAGAAGAGCCAAATAAATGGAAAAACATCTCATATTCACGGATTGTTTTAATGGCAATACTACTCTAGCTTCAGATTCAACACAAGCCCAATCAAAATCCTAGCTGGCTTGTTTGCAGAATTTAACAAACTGGTCCTAAAATTCATTTGGAAATGCAAGATACCCGAAATAGCCAGAAGAATCTTGAAAAAGAACAAAGTTGAAGGACTCACACTTCCTGATTTCAAAACTTACTACAAAGCTTATTATAAAATAGCGTGATACCGGCATAAGGATAGAAAGACAGATTCAATGGACTAGAATTGAGCATTCAGAAGTCCATTTATGACCAATTGGTTTTCGACAAGGGCACCAAGACAAATCAATGGAGTAAAGAATAGACTTATAATAAAAAGTACTACATATGCACAGTTGGATATCCACACCCAAAAGAGTGAAGTTGGATCCTTAGCTCATAGCCTAGACAAAAATTAACTCAAAATGGATCAAAGACCTAAATGTAAGAGCTAAAACTACAAAACTCTTAGTAGAAAATACAGGAGTAAATCTCTGTGATTTGAGGCCAAATAATGACACCAAATGCACAAACGATAAAAGAAAAGATTGATAAATTGGACTTCATCAAAATTTAAACCTTTTGTGTTTCAAAGGACACCATCAAGAGAGTGATTTGCAAATCATACATCTCATAAGGGATTTGTATTCAGAATATATAAAAAGCACTTATAAATCAATAGTGAAAGGACTAATTACTCAATTTAAAAGTGGGCAAAGGCTTCTAATAGACATTTTTCCAAATATATCTATATACATGAATGGCTAATAAACACACGGAAAGATACGCAGCATCCTTAGTCATTAGGGAAATAAGTCAAAACCACAAGGAGATACCACTTCACACTCACTCGGATGGCTACAATGAAAAAGACGGACAGTAATAAGTGTTGGTGAGGATGTGGAGAAACTGGAACCCTCAGACCTTGCTGGTGGGATTATAACATAGTGAAGCCCCGTTGAAGACAGTTGAACAGTTCCTCTAAATATTAAACAGTTACCATATGACCCAGCAATTCCACCTGGGTATCTTCACCCGAGAGAAATGAAAACGTGTCCGTGCACCATTCACAATAGTCAAAAAGCGGAAATAGCTCAAATGTCCACCAACAGATAAATGGATGAAGACTTCACCATTTCAGGGTTTCTTTACGCATACACGAACATTGTACAGTCTCTCCACACAATGAAATTTATTTGGTTCCAGAAAGCAATGAATTTCTGATATATTCTGTAACATGGATGAGCCTCACAAATGCCATGCTAAGTGAAAGAAGCCTACCACAAAATACCACGTGCCGTATGAGTCCATTTATACGAAACGTCCAGAACAGGCAAACCTATAGAGATGAAAGTTAAAGTGGCAGCTGCCTCCGGCTGGGGCGGGGAACGAGCAAGGAAGGAGTGACAAGGTATATTTTTTTCGTGGGGGGCTGGTGAAAATGTCCTAAAATCAGGTTGTGGTGGGTGGCTGCACAACTCTGTAAACATCCTAAAAACATTGACTCGTTCGCCTTAAACAGGTGAATTATACCCCATAAAGCTGTCAGGGGAGGAACTGGGCAGATGGGGGACAAAGAAGAAAGGAAGACTTCTTCCTGTATTTTCTTCTATATTTTCTGGTTTTCAAACCTTGTGGTATACCATCTATTCAAAAAAGTTAATTTAAAAATTAGGAGGAATGAATGGAATGAAAAAGAAACCCCTGCGTCACCATCCCCCTTTGGAATGGGGGGCACGACAGAGGACGAGACCTGGACCCTGAGTGCCCGCAGAGCTACGGCTGGGTTCCGAGACCGATTTGTGGCCACGATGCCACCAAAGCCCCCACACCTGACGGGGTGGTGCCCGCCAGAATAGAGGGGTGCCTGCCCCTGCTCCCTCTTCCTCCAACACCACCTGAACGGATGGAAAATTCCAGAACCACGATGCAGCCCCAAGAAAGGTCAGGAGAACCCCAAGATTGGCCCCAGCCAGGCTGACATGAAGCTTGAGAAAGAGTCCGTGTTGATACACAGGGCGTAAGGGAAGCTCTCTCGGCTCACTGGGGCCTGGGGCGTGGGATCGGACCCCATGCTACAACCAGGACTCAAGCAGCCGCTCACTCCAGGGAGACCCGAGGACAGCAGCGAGGAAGAGTTCTCAGAGGAAGTACCCAGGCTCTGAAAACAGGTGCTTTACCAAAAAGGGGCCCTCTGGCCGGCTCCGTTTGAAAAGTGCTATGTTAAAGAAAGCCAAAGCTTTTTTTGGTAACTGCAGGCCTTCTCAGAGCCTTTGCTCGTGACTCTTCAAGAAAGGGCTGGGACAGATACAAAGCCCTTTTCGGTTTGGGGGGCACTATGTGGCGGACAGATGCTCTCCTTCGTGCTAGAGTTGAGGAAATGGAGACCCGGGCAGAGGGAGCTCGTCCAAGAGGACAGGTGACTGTGGGCGGGGTGGGAGGAGAAGCAGTGCCCGGGCGCCTGGCCTGGGAGGGGGCTGACCGTGCCCCGACGCCAGCGGCCCGGGTGAGGCCAGGCTCTGCGCTGCTGCCGGCCACTCGGGGCCATCCGGGCCGGCCCTCCTCACGCCCTGGTCTGACTCCCAAAAGTTTTCTGTTTGAGCTCTCATCCAGCTCCGGGGTGGGCCCGGCTGCTGGTCGCAGAGGGCATCAGAGAGCAGAGCCGCCCCCCGGGGCGCGGGGCAGGCCGCGGCAGGCAGGGCCCTGAGCTCAGGCTGTGCAGCCCCGGCCCGCCACGGCCCCTCTGGGCCCTGGGTGCGAGGAAGCGGCAGGAAGGCACTTTCACCTGCCTCGGGAGTGTACGCTCCCAGGGTGGCTGCGTCTTCCAGCCAGCTCAGCACTCTACAGGCTGAACCAGACAGTTTCCTCAACAAAAAAGAGCAGGGGGCTGCTTTAAATTAAAACAACCAAACGGTGTCGGCGACGGCAGCACAGGATTATGAATGTAATCAGCACCACTGAATCATAGCCTAGAAAGGGTCAAAATGGGAAATTCTATATTATAAAAGTGAAAAAAAAAAAGGATCTGAAAAAGAAAAGTAACCGAATGTGGGCCCTGCTGGGATCCTAATTTGAACAAATCAACTGAAAAAGCCCTTTATGAAGCAACCGGGGAACTTCTGAAATCTGACTGGGACGTGTGTAAAGGTGTAAGGGTAGTTTGACTTTCCAGGCGTGCTTGTTTTTAAGAGGCGCCTCCTGACGTAGCTACCGCACAGGACGCGCTGCTGGATGAGCCTGACGACGCGCGGGCAGCGGGCAGCGGGCAGCGGGCAGCGGGCAGCGGGCAGCGGGCAGCGGGCAGCGGGCAGCGGGCAGCGGGCAGCGGGGCGCGGGCAGCGGGCAGCGGGCAGCGGGCAGCGGGCAGCGGGGGCCACGCACGGGAGGCCGGCGACGGGGCGCGCGCGGGGCATTTAGCCTGCCCCGGCCAGGACGGCCTGAGTTTCCGTTTTAAAATAAAACGCTGAAGAAGCTCCCTGGCCCGTGTGGAGCCTCTGGCCAGGTGGGGAGAGGGCGCCCCAGGGGTGAGGCCGGGGTCCCTGCCTGACGCCTGCGCCCCAGCCTGCGCCCCTCCTCCCCTGACCCGCAGCCGCGCACCCCAAGGCTCCCAGGGCCCGCGGGGCGCTCCCCCAGCCAGGGCGGCGCGGGGCGCGGGCGGCGGGCTCAGCGCAGACCCCGGCCCACCCGGCGCAGGGCGCCCCCCCCCACGGCTGCCACGCGCACCCACGGCTGCCGCACACACAGCTCACACACGCTCACACATACACCCACGGCTGTCACACGCCCCCACACACCCAGAGCTGACACGTGCTCACACACACACCCAGGGCTGGCACACGTACTCACACCCACAGCTGACCCGCACACACCCACAGCTGACACACACACTCTCACACACACCCAGGGCTGGCACACGTGCTCTCACACACACACCCAGGGCTGGCACACGTACACCCACAGCTGACCCGCACACACCCACAGCTGACACACACGCTCTCACACACACCCAGGGCTGGCACACGTACTCACACCCATAGCTGACACACACGCTCTCACACACACCCAGGGCTGGCACACGTGCTCTCTCACACACACACACCACGGCTGACACACACCCCCACAGCTGACACATGTGCTCACACATACCCACGCTGGCACACGCACTCTCAGACCCCCACGGCTGGCACACACGCTTGCACACACCCCTGGCTGGCACACGTGCTCACACACCCACACAGCTGACACACCACGGCTGGCACACACGCTTGCACACACCCGTGGCTGACACACGTGCTCACACACCCACACAGCTGACACACCACGGCTGGCACACGCACTCTCAGACCCCCAGGGCTGGCACACACGCTTGCACACACCCCTGGCTGGCACACGTGCTCACACACCCACACAGCTGACACACCACGGCTGGCACACACGCTTGCACACACCCGTGGCTGGCACACGTGCTCACACCCACGGGTGACGCGCGCGCCGCCCGGCCGGCTACTCACAGCGCTCGGCTGCCCCGGCCCGGCCGCTCCTGCCGCTCGCCCCTCGCCGCCGCGGCTGCGCTTCCTGGGTTTTCCCCCCAACCTGCAAGATGCAAATCAGCAGCTCCCGGCCCCCACCCTCCGCCTGCGCCTGCGCGTTCCCTCCCCGAGGAGCAGAGGGGCGCGGGCTGCCCCCCCCCTCGGGGAACCCCCCCGGAGCTGCCTGAGCGCCTACTGTGCGCAGGCAGAGCCCTGAGGCCGGCCCTCCCGTCCCGGCGCGGTCAGCTCGCCCTGGGCGCACGCCTTTCCCCGCGCAGGCCCCGGCCCACCGGCTGCGCCCCATGCCCGCCCTCACTCCCCCCACTCTCACGCCCCCGCCCAGGCCACCCGCCCAAGAGCAGGTAAATGCTCAGGCCCTACCCTCTTTCGGGACCCCCTTTTCCTATTTCGTTGCCTGGTCAGCAGCTCCTCCTCCTCCTTCGAAGCTCAGGTGAGGCGCCACCTCCTCCCGGAAGCCATCCCTGACTGCCCCAGGCCAGGGTAGGTGCCCGCTCTCTGGGTTTCTTGAGTTCTTTTCCCCAATCAGAACACTTGAGAGGCTAAACCCCAGAACCCGGGTTTGAATCTCGGCTCTGCCACTTACCAGCTGGTGGCCTGGGGCCATTTCCTTAACTTCTCTGTGCCTCCATATTCTCGCCAAGAAAATGGGGTGATCACCGTCCACATCTCAGGCGCTGCCATGAGAAGGAAGAGTTAACACAATAAAGTTCTTAGAGCAAGTCCTTGGCCTGGACTCAGTTCCCAGCAAATGGTAAGTATAACAACTACAGCCTTTATTATATTCCACTGAAACTTAGTTTCTTTTTTTTTAAGCTTTGAATTCTTCAGTCTTATTCTAACATGTCCCACAGGTTTCCAGGGAAAACTTTTATTAAAAATTCAAACTTAATTTCAAATTCAAAAAATAAGATAATAGACAGAAGACAAGCTCAATAAGTTATGGAAGCATTACTCTTAAAAAGATGTGTCCGGGCACTCTTAGCTCATCTAATTCCCAAAAAACAGACGCAATTGTTCCTCCAGTGTTCAGAAAGATACACAGATGAACACAGACTAGTTAAATGACGTGAGCAAGGTCTCCTTGCTGGTGAAGAAAATGAAGAGAAAATATAAGCCTTAATCATATTCATATCTCTAAAACCAAATCCGTATTCTTTTTTCTTAACCTTTAAAATTAATATAGTATCTGCTTTGCTCCAAAAATATTACAATATTGTTCTTAACTATAGTATATAAATTACATTAGTTATATTTCCCCTCGTATCACCATAGTCTTAACACCTTGTAGAAGAAATTCCTGTATTTATATGAACCACAATCCTCATCTGTCAAAATCACTGTTATAAATTCGCTATATTATCCTCCTACAAGTTTTATTCTACGGCAAACACAAGCCGAATCGACAAGGATCGAGTCGGTTTGCCCTGCCTGCTCCTTTTCTGCAAAGCCTAGCATATTACCTTCCCAGAAAAGCAAGGAGGAAGAAGGAAGCTCTTTCCATTTGTACCATCCGTGGGTGAGAGGCAGGCACCTCTCCCCTTTCACCACCCACACTGGCCCTCAGGTACCGAGATCAGGATACAGAAAATTAAATGCCTTCTAAATACTCTGCAGATGGTAGAAGTAAACATATCCTGAGAATTCAACACCTTTCTGAGGAGCTCCTGTTTTAAGTTATATCTAAATTGAACAGACCTGACACATTTTGATTAAGAGCTGCTGTGAATACCATCTCATGACTTTTCCTTTTCGTTCAGTTGTTTTTAAGATCTTTAGTCTGGTAGCAACATCAGATTTCCTGTTTGATCCCTTTTCAGTTATGCAATTCAGTGGTGTTAATTACACTCAAGTATCGTGCCACCGTCACCCATTACCTATGCTCAAAGCTTTTCCATCACCCCAAACAAAAACTCAAACCAATGAAGCATTAACTCCCCAGGCCTCACCGCTCCCCCTGCCACTGGTAACTGGAATTATAATTTCTGACTCCGAATTTGCTTGTTCTAATTATTTCATGTAAGTGAAGCCAGACTATTATTTGTTCTTTTGTGTCAGGCTTATTTCACTCAGCATAACATCTTCAAGCTTCATCCGTGTTGTGGCATGCACTGGAACTTCCTTCCTTTTTATGGCTTAGTAATATTCCACTGTATGCATATGACATATTTTGTTTATCATATTCATCTGCTGAGGGACGCATCTCTTTCATCTTTTTGCAATTGTGAATAATGTCGCTATGAACATCAGTGCGCAAATATCTGTTTTAAGTCCTTGCTTTTAATTCTTTTGGATATGTATCTAGAAGCAGAATTGCTGGGTCATATGGTAATTCTATAATTAACTTTCTGAAGAACTGCCAAACTGTTTTCCATAGCAGCTGTGCTATTTTCCATTCCCTCCAACAATGTACAAGGGTTCCTATTTCTCCATCTCCTCTCCAACTCATGCTATTTTCCATTTTTAAAAAATAATAACCATTTTAGTGGGTTTGTGACATGGTATCTCATTGTGGCTTTACTTGTATTTCTCTAGTGGCTAAGGATGTTGGGAATTTCTTTTCGTGTGCTTTTTAGCCATTTGTTTATCCTTTTTGGAGAAATGTCTGTTCAAGGTTTTTTGCCCACTTTTTAATTGTGTTGTTTGTCTTTTTGTTTTTGAGTTGTAGGAATTCTTTCTATTTTTTGGATATTAAATTCTTATCAGATACATGGTTGTCAAATATTTTCCCCCATTCTGCAGGCTAACTTTTTACTTTCTTGATACAGTCCTTTGATTCTCAAAAGTTTTATATCTTGGTGATGCCACATTCATCTGCTTTTTGTTTAGTTGCTTGTGCTTTGGTGTAAAGTCTAAGAGAACACTGCATTACACGACGTCCTGAAGATGCTCCCCTATGCTTTCTTCTAGGATTTTATAGTTCTGGTTCTTATCCTTAGGCCTTTGACCCATTTGGAATTAACTTTTGGATGTGGTGTGAGGAAGGAGTCACCTTCATTTTTTTGCTTATGGACCTCCAGTCTTCTCAACACCATTTATTGAAGGGACCATTCTTTCCCCACTGAGTGGACTTAGCTCCCTTGTGCCAAAGATCGATGAGCCATAGATGTGAAGGTCTGTTTATTTCTGTATTTTCCCAACTACTGTGAAACCCAATCCAACTTACGGGGTGGCCGAAAATTGAAAAGAGCCACACAAACGCAAGGAATGTTCGTTATTGTTGCTGATGGGCATGCTTGGAACTCGTGACTTATGAAAATGGACCCCGACAGCGCTGGGGTTCTCAGCACAGGTGCTCGCGTTTCTGAACCTCACTCGGAACCTGCTAAACCTCATTCTGAAACTAGCCCTTTCTGAATTGTCTCCGGGGACGTGGGGTTCTAATTTTAAGTCTCACGGTCTAAGGTGACAGAATTTGGGTGCCCAGCGTAAAGCTATCTTGTATATGTCGAGTTTTCGGAGCCCATCCATGTACACATGTATATTTAAATAGTTTAAATGTTCACATGGTTAAAAAAAATTCAAACGATGCAAATCAGGGAACATGTCAAACATAAATATCTCTTCTGTCTAGATAACCTAGACCCTACTCAAAGGCAACGACCATGGCAGAGCTTGTTTGTGCAGCTTTCCAGCAAAGCCCATGCTAGAGTCTACGTTTTGCGTTGGACAACCCCCCACCCCACCGCCTTTCCTAACACAGTGGCTGGTCTGTACAGCTTAAACAGTGTTTAGCCTGTTGTTTTTATACCTAACATATCCTACCAATCAATCCTTGTCTTTTTTTTTCCTTTTAAAATTTCTTTTTTATTTTTAAAGATGCTTTAGATTACATAAATGTAACATCAAAAATATAGAGGGATTCCCATATACCCCTCTCTCCTTCCCCCTCCCCTCCCAAATGCAAGGTTTAGGGTACTCCAGCTTCTTCTTTTTTTTTTTTTTTTTTTTTAAGGACTGACTGGGGATTGAACCCAGGACCTTACTCAGGGGAAGCAGGCGCTCAACCAGTGAGCCACACCCGCTGCCCTCACCTTATCTTGTTTAGTGTGCATTTAAAATGCAGAAATAGTAACAATAGCATTTATGTAGCACTTGCAGTGTTTCAGATACTGTTCTAAACACTTTGCAGATGCTCGTTTAGGATGCATTTTATCTTCCTAGTGTCTCATTGAATGGCGTGGGTTCCGTGAATGGGATTATTTGGCCACAGGGACTGATGTCCCTGCGGTCAGTATTTTCCAGCGGGATGGCTCACGTTTCAACACGCGCACCTGTGATATTTTGATCTTAAGGACCAAAGCCTGTTCTAAATGTGTTCTTCCTGAAGCAGTGAGAGTTTTAGTCTGGTTCCTTCCTCCGCATTTGCCGCCCCCTCTCTAACCCCTTAGAGACCTTGCTGGTGAACCTTCTCCAACCACCCACTAGAGGTAAGACAAAAGCAAAAGTATCCAAAAAAAGGATATTTCTTAGAAATGCAGCGAAAGCCCCGATTTTCATTATCGCGATTTACATACATGGCTCAGTCTCTTGCATTGAATTTCTTACATTGCTAATGTACCCCATTCCCTGGATTTGTACTAATTTCTCGAAACGCTAGGAGCCATTATTTGAGCAAAACTTACTTTAGAGACCAAACAGTGGTTCCTTTACAATAAGAGCCCCAGCCTTTTACGACGAAGAGCTAGCTGTTGTTGTTTTATAAGTTTCCACCACGTTGGGAATCGAATCGTGTCCCCCCAGAAAAGGCAGGTCCAAGTCTCGACCCGTCCCTGTGAGTGTGAACCCATCTATAAACGGGACCTCTGAAGATTTTATTTGTCCAGGTGTGCCCAAACCGAGTGAGGTGGGCCTTCACCCAGTATGGCTGAAGTCTTTTCGAGCAAAGGAAATTGGACACAGAAAAGAGAAGCCACGGGAGCAGCCAGAAGCTGGGCTCAGAACCTGGAAGAGAAAGAAGAGGCTGCCATGTGCATGTGCATGTGATGAAAAAGTCAAGGAACCCCAGAGATGGCCAACCAGCCAGACACACTGACCTTGCGAGAGGCAAGCCTTCCAGACTCTGAAATTGCGAGCCAATTAATTCCTGTTGTTAAGCTATCCCATTGGATATTATCTGTTTCAGCAGCTAGAAAACTAAAGCACCTCCAAACCTGAATTTAAAACGCAGAGAAAGTTCAGAAGTAGAACACAGCAAATACCCATTAATCCTCCAAGATTTAACCACTATTACTGTCGATGGCCACATCTGTAACTTCCAGCTGCATTTGTGCAGACACCGGAAATCAGTGTGCAAACATGACATGGCACTTTACTCCTGGTTACGCTATTGTCTCCCAAGAAAAAGGACATTCTCTTACACGAATTGTCATTTTCACATCTAAGAAAATCAGGAATAATTCAATAACCTTATCAAATGTCTGGCCTGTATTTCGATTTCCTCAGTTATCTTAAGAAGTCTTTTGTGATTGATTCTTTTGAAGCAGAGTGAAAGAAGCAGTCACGCACTGCATGCAGTTGTTATGGCCTTTAAGTTGTTGTTTAGTCTAGAATAATACCCTCCTTTTTCCCTTTTTTTCCTTTTCTTTTCTCTTCTTTTCCATCTGTTGTTTGCCATTGGCTTTGGAGGGGCTTGGCCGCTGTCTTACAGAATGTCCCACATCTGTGGTCATCTGGTTATTTCCTCCTGGGGTTTCTCTGTCCTCGGTCATTTCCTGGAAACAGGACGTTAAATCTAATGCTCAATTGGGTTCAGTTTCAACATTTTTTGAGAAAAGACTTCCCAGGGGGCGTTGCGTGCTTCCTGTTGAGTCAAGAGGTGCAGCGACGCCTTCTTGTTCCAGCAGGAGGTCACTCACTGTGATCACTCGTTCACGTGCGACACCACGTTTCCCCGCCGCAGGTGCCCTGACACCTTTGCAGTCAGCGGGGTGATTCTTTGGGACCTTGTGAGCATCTTGTTCCCCAACCACCCTTCCCTTGACAACGTTAGCATTCACTGATCATCCTCGGCTGAAACAAATGGTACACTGGAGTTGCAAGATGATGACACTTTACAATTTTTTTTTAAATTAAAGAAGTCGTAGGTTTACAGACAGATCATGCAGAAAACACAGAGTTCTCACTACCTGACTCCAATTTTACCGTTCTGCATTAATGTGCCAAATTGCTAGAATTCTTCACAATTGATTCCCCTTTGAATCATAATCAGGTATCAAGTTCAGTGGTGTTAATTACATATACAAGGTCCTGTCACCATCACCACCATCCATCACCAGAACTGTTCCATCACCCCAAGCAAAAACTCCACACCCACCAAGCATGAGCGCCCGTTCCCCACCCACCCCGCCCCCTGGGACCTGCATTCTTGTTTCTGACTCTGTGAATTTGCTTATTCTAATTATTTCATAACAGTGAGGTCATGCGACATTTGTCCTTCTGTGTTGGGCTTGTTTTACTCGACATCATGTCTTCAAGGTCCATCCAGGATGGCTTGCCAAGTTTATCATTCCTTCTCCATTTCTTCGCTTGTGTTTCCCTGAAAAGCGTTTTATTTTTATTTCCCTTTCTCGAAAAAAGTAAATAATTACAGAAAATAACCACCAGTCATATAACAAACAGCCATATTTTCACTATCCAGAATTATGAGCTAAAACGTTGGCAGATTCACCTTTGATTTTTTTCTTCTAAGAGAGAAGACATTAGAATGAGCTGGTTTGTTCATCTTTTTTTTTTTTTTTAAAGATTTATTTATTTATTTAATTCCCCCCCCCCCCCCGGTTGTCTGTTCTCTGTGTCTATTTGCTGCATCTTGTTTCTTTGTCCGCTTCTGTTGTCGTCAGCGGCAGGGGAAGTGTGGGCAGCGCCATTCCTGGGCAGGCTGCACTTTCTTTCGCACTGGGCGGCTCTCCTTACGGGCGCACTCCTTGCGCGTGGGGCTCCCCTATGCGGGGGACACCCCTGCGTGGCAGGGCACTCCTTGCGCACATCAGCACTGCACATGGGCCAGCTGCACACGGGTCAAGGAGGCCCGGGGTTTGAACCGTGGACCCCCCATGTGGTAGATGGACGCCCTATCCACTGGGCCAAGTCCGCTTCCCCAGGTTTGTTCATCTTATACCTTCATAAGTATGTATTTGTCAATGAACAATGCAGCATGTAGCATTGTTTTATATTAGTTATTTAAAAAAATTTTTAGACCTGGTATCCTGTAAATATCGTTATGCATCCTCCCGTTTTCACCCAGCATAGGGAGATCAACTCACATTCGCATACATGTATATATATATATATATATATCTTGGTACTTCTGTCCTTTCAACTGATGTGTGGTAGTCCACGTTTCATATTCCATCCCTCCTTGGTCGAGGAACCTTCAGGATGTTTCTGATTCCTTGCGTTTATAAACAATGAGGACTCACGCATGTCTCTCTCTGAACCCACAGGCATCTCTCTAGGGTGTTTAACCACAAACGGATCTGAGTTGTGGGTCTACACCGTTCCATTGTCACTAGATATTGCTGCATGAATTTACCCCCTCCCCCACTAGTTACGTGTGAGTGTGCCCATTTTCCAATATCTTTATCTCTCTTGGATGGTGTCAGACTTCATTTTTGGCCAGTCTAACGGGTGGCACTTGGCACCTGGTTGCATTACTTTGTGTTTGTTTCCCGATTCCCAGCGAAGGTGGGCACAGGAGTGCATCGGCCCCCCGGAGGCGGGGACGTACCTTCTAGCTCCACGAAGGCTTGGCTTCTTCAGGAAGGAAGGGGCATTTCCATGAGGGCCCGGAGCTGGAGTGGGCTCTCCATGGGCATCAGGAGGGACAAGTGGGAGATGCCTGCCCTGCAGATCCGGGCGGCTGGTGATGCTCAGCTGCTCCCTTAGAAATGCCTGGTGCCTTTACGGCCCATCCTAAGCCAGCTGAGATGCCACTTGAGCTCATGTCCAGTGGATGGCATGGAAGGAATGCGGTTATTCTCAATTCATCATGTCCCAAACAAATATGCTCATAATAATAATAGTGCAAACCACTTGTTCCGGGCATGCCACGAGCCAGGCACTTTACAGATACCAAGGAAAGGGTTGAACTCGTTGACCCTGGGCTGTTTGAGGGTTCCAAATATTTGCCTTGTCCTCAGAGCCCAGCAAAGCATTCTGCACATTCCACGAATACTCATTGAGGGGTTAAGAGTTTTGGAGATTAAAAAAAAACAAAGGCAGAGGAGCCCAAACCCTGAGCTCCTGGTTCCTTTGGGTTCTGCTGGGAGGAGCTGGCCAGTTGGGGAAGGACGTGCCTGAGAGGGTGGCTGGGCCCCGGCGCGGCGGCTGGTGACTCAGCGAGCGTGCACGGCCACGCTCCAGCGAACCGCTGCTGTCTCTCTGAAGAACAGAATCCAGGCTCCCCACCAAGCCCACCGGACGCTGCCGCACCCCCCGGCACGCCCAAGCCCTCGCCCCCCAGTCCTGTGGGTGTGAACCCACCCGTAAGTAGGAGCTTTGAAGATGTTTTTAGTTAAGATGAGGCCACACTGAACGAGGGTGGGCTTTCATCCACATGGCCGGCGTCCTTCAAGCAGAGGAAACTCGGGTGCAGCAGCAAGAGACAGACGGAGAAAGAGAAGGCAGGGGCCGAGCTCTGGCTCAGCGACCACCGCCACCAGGACGCCGCGGGCTTCAGAGGAAGCACGGCCTGCTGACGCCCGCGTTTTGCACTTCTAGCCTCCAAAATGGCGTGACAATAAATCCCGATCGTTTAAGCCAGCCTGTCCGTGGTGTTTGTTACGCAGCTCTGGCAAACTGAGGCAGGGCCTCCGCAGGGACGCTCAGCCCACGGGCTCTTTGCAGGGCTGAGACTCAGCTCCAACATCCTTCCCGGCCACCCTGGCCAGTGTCCCCACCCTAGCTGCCCCCTCCCATCCCATCTCAATCTGGTTTGGTTACTTTTGAGCAGTGACTTGGGTTTGGAGTGAGTTGCTCGGTTCATGGGCTTGCCAGTTGGTTTTTTGTTTCCCCACCTACGGTGTAAGCTCCAGGAGGGCAGGGGCTTCTCCTTGACGTCGCTGTTTTATCCCTGGCACATAAAAGTCATCTATAGAAATTAAAAAACAAACCAACACAAAACAAAACAAAACAAAAAAGACATCTGTAGGGGGAAACGGACTTTGGCCCAGTGGTTAGGGCGTCCGTCTACCACATGGGAGGTCCGCGGTTCAAGCCCCAGGCCTCCTTGACCCGTGTGGAGCTGGCCATGCGCAGTGCTGATGCGCGCAAGGAGTGCCCTGCCACGCAGGGTGTCCCCCGCGTAGGGGAGCCCCACGCGCAAAGAGTGCGCCCCGTAAGGAGAGCCGCCCAGCGCGAAGGAGGGAGCAGCCTGCCCAGGAATGGCGCCGCCCACACTTCCCCTGCCGCTGACGACAACAGAAGCGGACAAAGAAACAAGACGCAGCAAAAAGACACAGAGAACAGACAACCGGGGGAGGGGAGGGGAATTAAATAAATAAAAATAAATCTTTAAAAAAAAAAAAAAAAAGACATCTGTAGAGGAAATTGTTGAATGAGTGAGAGAAAGAGGGGGCGCAGGGCTGGCTTGTGGGCTGAAGCACGTGGGCAGCTCGTGTCCCCAGCCCGTGAGGAGCCCCCACTGGAAAGGGGGCTGGGCCCACGGGGGAGGTGACGGCACCTAGGTGTGTCCAGCAGGTATTAGGCTAATAAGTGACCACCATTTGCTGAATACCTACTGTGTGCCAGCCACACACTATGTATATTTTTTAATCTGTATGTTAGAATTTTTATTTAATAACAGAAAAGAAAAAAATTAAGATTTTTGGTGATTTTTTCTTTTCCTTTTTTTAACAAATCAATTTTTTTACTTTATTGAAATATTTCACTCATACATAAACATACATAAACAATAAGTGTATAGTAATAGTTGTGAACTTATAAAACAAACATATAATAAAATCATACCGGGCTCTGGTACCTCACCTTACCACCAATACCTTGCATTGTTGTTACACATTTTTAACTAATGAGTAAAGAGCATTGTCAAAATATTACTAACAGAATTATTTTTCCCCCAACCCACCCTATTATCATTGTCTTTATATCATTTATGTATGAACATACATAAACAATAAGTGTATAGTAAAAGTTGTGAACTCACAAAGCAAACATGCATAACATCATACAGAGGTCCAATACATCAACCCTCCACCAACATCTTGGTGAGATAGTCGATATAAATTATGAAAGAATATTGTCAAAATCTTCCTTATCTTACATTTGGTATATTTTCCCCCCATCACACCCTATTATTTTTTTTTAAATACATTTTTATGACAGAAGTTGTAAACTTACAAAACAGTCATGCACATGTGCAGAATTTCCCCCAAAACACCCCTCTGTTAACACACTACAATGTGGTGGAACATTTGTTACAGATAAGATAATATCATCTGATTGTTACCATGTCCATAGTGTACATTTGGCTCACATTTTCCACACTGCCCTGTTATCAGCACAGTGCATCGTTGGCATGGATGCAAGAATATTATGTTAATACTGCTGACCACAGTCCACAGGTCTTTCCAGTTGTATTTTTCCCTTACTTCTCCACGTTCCCACCACCCTGCAATAGTGATGTACATTTGCTCTGGCTCACAGAGGACACTCTTGCATCTGTACCATCAACCACAATTCTCATCCACCTCTGGGTTTACTGTGCTATCCAGTTCCTAGGTGATTCTCTAACATTCTGTCAATTAGCGTTTATATCCCTAGACTACCACTTTCAGCCACATACCCATTTATAAACTAGCTGTTACTCACTATTTGTTACCATCTACTCTCTATATATCCACACTTTTACAGTAAAGCTAATTAAAACTTCTACATACATTAAACATCAGTAGTCCATTCAGTCCTTCTCTTATCTCCTTTAAGAATCCACCACCTACCACCAGGTCTTGGAGATATTTTCCTACAATTTCTTCTAGAAACTTTATGGTTCTTGCTTTTATTTTTAGGCTTTTGATCCGTTTTGAGTTAATTTTTGTATAAGCTGTGAGTTAGGGGTCCTCTTTCCTTCTTTCAGCTGTGGAAATCTAGTTCTCTCAGCACCATTTGTTGAATGGACTGTTCTGCCCGAGCTGTGTGGGTTTGACAGGCTCGTCAAAAATCACTGGACTGATGCGCAGTGCTGATGTGCGCAAGGAGTGCCCTGCCACACAGGGGTGTCCCCCGCGTAGGGGAGCCCCACGCGCAAGGAGTGCACCCATAAGGAGAGCTGCCCAGCGCGAAGGAGGGAGCAGCCTGCCGAGGAATGGCGCCGCCCACACTTCCCGTGCCGCTGACGACAACAGAAGCGGACAAAGAAACAAGACGCAGCAAAAAGACACAGAAAACAGACAACCGGGGGAGGGGAGGGGAATTAAATAAATAAAAATAAAATCTTAAAATAAAAAAATAAAAAAATAAAAAAAGAATATACCAACTCTATAAAAAAAAAAAATCACTGGACTGTACCTGGGAGGGTCTGTTTCTGAACCATCAGTTTGGTTCCATTGGTCTATGTGTCTGTCTTTTGTGAGTATCATGGTGTTTGGTGTTTTTGCCACTATAGTTAGATAATACGATTTAAAGTCGGGAGATGAGATTTTGCTTTTCCTTTTTAAATGTTTCTGGCTATTCAGGACCATTTACCCTTCTAAATAAATTTGATAATCATGTTTTCAATTTTTTTAAAAAATGTTGGTTGAATTTTTATTGGGATTACATTGACTCTGTATATCAATTCAAGTAGAATTGACATCTTAATGATATTTAGTCTTCTAATCCATGAACATGGAATGTTCTTCCAGTTATTTATGCCTTTTTTAATTTCTTTTAACATTGAGTTGTACTTTTCTGATACAAGTGCTTTACATCATTGGTTAAGTTTATTTCTGACTATTTGAGTTTTATCTGTTATATTTTATTTTCACAACTCTTTTGACACTTTCAGTTACTTTTATTAATATAATCTTCACTTCTGAACTCTCTTCTAGGCCTCTCTCTCCTGTCTTTTCAGGCTCTAGCATACCCTTTAGTATTTCCTGAAAATCTTGTCTCTTGGTTAGAAATTCTCTCAGTTTCTGTTTATCTGTGAATGTTCTAATTTCGCCCTCATTTTTGAAAGACAGTCTTGCTGGATATAAGATTCTTGGCTGGAAGTTTTTCTCTTGTATTATCTTAAATGTATCATACCACTGTCTTCTTGCCTCCATGGTTTCTGATGAGAAATTGGCACTTAATCTTATTGTGTACCCCTTCTATGTTATGCATTACTTTTCTCTTGCTGTTCTCAGAATTCTCTCTTTGTCTTTGCCATTTGACATTCTGATGAGTATGTGTCTCAGAGTTGGTCTATTTGGATTTTTTCAGATGGGAGTACATTGTGCTTCTTGGACATAGATATCTATGTCCTTCAATAAGGTTATGAAATTTTCTACCATTGTTTCTTCAAATATTCCTCGTGCCCCTCTACCCTCCTCTTCTCCTTCTGGGACACCCATGACATATATGTGTGCACGCCTTTTGCTGTCATTTAGTTCCCCAAGACCGTGTTGGAGTTTTTCCATTCTTTTTTCATCTGTTCTTTTGTATGTTCACTTTCAGAGGCCATTTCTTCAAGCTCACCAATCCTTTCTTCTGCCTCCTCAAATCTGCTAATATATGATTCCAATGTTTTTAAAATTTCATTTATTGTACCTTCCATTCCCATAAGATCTGCAGTTTTTCTATGTATGCTTTCAAACTTTTTTTTGTGCTCATCCAGGGTCTTCTTAATACCTTTAATCTCTTTAGCTATCTCACTGAATTTATTAAGGAGATTTATTTGAACATCTATGATTAGTTGTCTCAATTTCCTTGGTGTGGATTGTAATTTTTTGTTGGTGTCTTGTCATCTGGATTACTAGAGTATTTATTCTGGATGCAGTTTCTCTCCTTAGTTTAGGGCTTCCTGCCCTTTCTCCCTTGCTGGTTGTGCTAGGGGCCAAGGATGTAGTTGGTGCAGTAAGCTGTGGAGGCCCAAGCTGTCCTCATTGCCCAAGAGACTGATGAAGCTTCTCCCAACTTTCTCCTTTGCTAGGGAAAGGGACAAGAGTCACAGCTGTTTGGAATAATCCAAGTCGTGCAGGCCTAGACTGTAGTTGCCCAGAGAGAATGATGAAGCTTCATGCCCCTTTCTCCCCTGCCTGGGGCAGGGATGGAGCTGCAGGTGTGGGCAGCAATCTACGCAGTGCGGGTCCAAGATGACCACAGTTGCCCCAGTGGACTTCCAATTACTCAGTCTGTGCCAGCCGAATGTACCTGCAGTTACCTGGATAGGCTGGTGCAGGGCCCACCAGCCTCCTCCCTGCCAGAGGCAGGGCTGAAGCCTAGCCTAGGGCTGCAGGCCGATCAGGGTGAAGGAAACCAGTCCCTACCATCACTATGATTTTTGGTCAGCTAGGCTTCCCCTCATGCTAGGGACAGAGTCAAAATGGCAGCCAACGGCCTCTTTCTGACTTGGACAGGTTCTAACTTTAGCCGTTGTTAGGGTTATACTTTAGCCCGCTGAATTTACTAATCAGTAGCTGAAATCAGTGGCCAGCTGTCTCCTCTTCCCCTGTTTTTCGAAAATGGAGCTTCCAATTCCAGCCACAGACTAACTTCTGGGGTGGCTTGAGCTGCCGAAGTAGGATGATCACCAGCCTCTGTGGCCTGGCCGATAACTTCCCAGGGAGGCTGGTTCAGGTCCCCGCAGCTTCCTCCCTGTTGGAGGTGGGGTTGGGGCCTAGGCTGGAGCTGGAATCTGACTTGGATGGAAAGAAGCTGGTCTCCACCAACACTGTGATTTTCAGTCCACCCGCTTCCCCTCTTGCCAGGTGTGGAGTTAAGATGGAGGCTACTGGCCTCTTTCTGGCTTGGACAGGCTCAAACTTTAGCTGTTCTTAGGATTATACGTGGTTTTTTTTTAAGATTTATTTTTTATTTCTTTCTTTCCCCTCCCCCCCCAAGTTGTCTGCTCTCTGTGTCTGTTCGCTGCGTGTTCTTCTGTTTCTGCCTGTATTCTTGTCAGCGGCACCCAGAATCCATGTCTCTTTTTGTTGCATCATCTTGCTGCATCAGCTTTCTGTGTGTGCAGCACCACTCCTGGCATGTCGCACTTTTTTCACGTTGGGTGACTCTCCTTACGGGGCGCACTCCTTGCGTGTGGGGCTCCCCTACATGGGGGACACCCCTGCGTGGCATGGCACTCCTTGCGGGCATCAGCACTGTGTGTGCGCCAACTCACCACACGGGTCGGGTGGCCCGGGGTTTGAACCTTGGAGTGCACAGGGCATGGAGTGCTCTACTTATGAATCTTCTCTGTAGATTTGTAGTCTCCTCCTACCATGCCTTCAAGTATGTTACAGGATGCTCTTCTAGCCTCCTGGAGTCCCCAGTCAGGTGCTTCAGCTGGCTCCAGAGAGCTCTGGGTGATTACTAACTGCCTTGTAGCAGGAACTGATGCTAGGAGCTCCTCACTCTGCCGCCATCTTACTGGTTGTACCCACACCCTGTATTTTAAATTGCTTCATTCTCAGGACGAGGTCGACATCACCAGCATCCCTTGTGCAGTCAAAGCATAGACACCAAGCATTTCGCCCAAGGTCTTGGATATGGTGGCGTGGAGATTGGATCCCACAAGTTTCTGACCCAGAGCACTTGCTGTTCCTAGTGGATGCTGGGACCATCTTGCCCGTTCTCATCATTCCCCAAACATGAGCCCAAGGTACATTTCTTTACTCCAGTCTGCCCCAGCTATTCCTCCACCCAGGGGCCTCTGGCTTTCTCTGAGGGGATGCACCAGCCCAGAGCAGAGTCATACACTCACTCAGTCCATGGACATTAATTGAGTGCCTACTGTGTGGACGGGAACATGGTGCACTTAAGTCAAAGTTTCTGCACTCACGGAGCTCACCATCCAGGGGAGAAAGACACCAAAGTAAGCAAGTAGGAGAATTCAGGCACTGATTTGTGCTGGGATGGAATGGGGTGAGGGGGTCAGAAGTGAGAGGTGGGCAGGGCAGGGTTGCTTAGATGGGGCTGACAGATCAGCTTCTCTGCGGAGGGGATGTTGAAGGGGAAGTCAGCCTGGCAAAGAGCCAGGTGAAGGGTAGCTGGTGAGTGAACCTGGCTGATTAGACGATGCAATAAAAGGCCAGGGGGGTGGAGTGTTTACCAGGGAACAAATGATGAAAACATCATTTTGGCTCTCTCTGTGCCCGGTCTGGTGATTGGCACAGAAAAGGCTCTCAAGAAGTATCTGAATTAAGTTGAATTGAATCAAGTCAGTGCTCACTTGGGGAAAAAAAAAAACAAAGAGTTTCTGGTGCAGCCTGCCTCCTGATTGCAAACCAAGAGTGATCTAATGCAGATGGAATAAAACAGATTAACAATTCTCAGGTTGCAGACTCAGAACTAAAAAGTCTTGAATAAAGGAGAAAAAAAGACACAAGACCTTTTGTGTGCCATGATTTGAACTTAATCTTCTGCGACTATTGAAATCTAATCATTTTTTCCCTGACAAATGGAGAGTTGGCTCTGGCATAAGGATAGGTATATCAGCTGTGGGTCTAGTGCCAGAGCTGAGCTGGCTTGTTTGTTTTGTCTCTGGATCAAAGATGGCAAGGGTCAAGGGGGGGCTATGGCAGCAACAGCAAGATCCTGCTTCCAGAGCAGAACTCTCGAGCAATAATAGCTAACACTTAATCATCCTAACAAAGCTATGGGGTGGGCACAACCAAGACCTCATTTTAGAGATAAGAAAAATGAGGCTCAGAGAAAGTAAATCACCTACTCAAATACAACATATCCCAAATCACTTCACATGGTACTGACTGGAACAAAATTAATAAGAAGTGAAAAACAAACAAACAAAACCCACTTACCCCTTCAGCCTTTCCTATCTCGGTAAATTGCACTGTTAGCCCAGCCACTCAAATCAGAAATCCGAGGCTCACTCTGGATTCTTTCCTTACCCCCACATCTTGCCCATCACCCATTTGTCTAGTCTACATTCAAAACACAAAGCATCCCCAACACGGCTATTTCTTTCCATTCCCACCCCTATCAACCTTGCTGCAACTAGCCTCATCCCCTGAGCCACTAACAGCTCTTCTAGCTGGCCTCCTGACCACAAGTCATTCTCCCCCAGCAGTTGCTCATGATCTGCCTATTTCTAAGATTTTTCTCTCTGTCTTTGGTTTCCAGTAGTTACTGTACTGTGTTTAGGTATGATTTTCTTTGTATTTATTCTGCTAAGGGTTCATGTGCTTCCTGAATCCATGGTTTGATAGCTTTCATTCATTTGGAAATGTTCTCAATCATTATCTTTGTCTGGGCCAGGAATTGAACCAGGGAGCTCGGATGTGGAAAGCTGGCCCTTGACTACTGGGCCACATTAGTTTCCCTCAATCATTATCTCTTAAACTATTACAGCTGCCCAATACTTTCTTTCTCCTCATCTGCTGGGACTCTAATTATACATGTTAGTCCCTTTTACCATACCGCATATATCTCATGCTTCCGCACCACCATCCTTTTGTCTGTCCATTCTTCAGTCTGAATATTTCCCTATGACCTATCTTCCACTCCTTCTATCTTTCTTTAGCTACATCTACTAGGCTAAATTTTTAAAATAATAAACTACTTTTAGAATAGTTTTAGAATTACATAAAATTGCAAAGAGTACACAGAGTTCCTGTTTAACACCCCCGTATACACTCAACACTATTACTGGCATCCTGCATTAGTGTGTTTCATTTGTTACAATTGATGAACCGAAATCAATACATTATTAGTAACTAAAGTCCATAGTTTACACTTGGGTTCACCCTATGTGTATGGGTTTTGTCTATGGTGACAAATGTGCAATGTCATGTATTCACAATTTCAGTGCCATACAGAATAGTTTCACTGCCCTAAAAATGCCCCAGGATCCATTTGCTCATCTCCCCCCACTCCCAGCCCCAACCCACAACAACCCCTGATCTTTTCACTATCTTCTATAGTCTTGCCTTTTACAGAACATCCCGAAGTCGAAAGCATGCAGGTTGTAGCCTTCTGAGACAATCGATGACTGGCTTCTTTCACATAGCAATATGCATTTAAGGTTCTTCCACGGTTTTGCATGGCTTGATAGCTCATTCCTTTTTACTGCTGAGCAGTATTCCACTGAATGAATGTGCCAGTTGATTTATCCATTCCCCTATGGAAGGGCATCCTGAATGCTTCCAGTTTCTGGTAATTAGGAATAAAGCTGCTATTAGCACTCGTGCAGGTTTTGGTATGGACATAGTTTTCCATTTCTTTGCGTAAATATGTAGGAGTAATTGCTGGACTGCATGGTAAGCCTGTGCTGAGTTTTGTAAGAACTGCCAGGCTGTCTTCCAAGTGACTGTGCCATTTTGCATTTTCACCTAATCAGCCATTAGCCTTATCTTTTGAGTCCTTAATTTTAGTTACTGAATTTGAGGAGTCCAAAATTTCCATTTAATTCTCTTTTATAGCATCCCTCTGCCGCCCAAAATTCTCCCTTTTGTCTTCTCATCCATTAAACATTTAATCCTAGCAATTTTATAGTCCTTGCCTGATAACTCCACTGTCTGGACCTCTTTGGGTCTGTTACTAAAAACTAATTGCCTGCGTTTAAAAATGTATGATTCTTATTTATGATTTTTGCTCAAGGCCTGTGTTCTCATAAGCCCAGACATTGACTCTGAAATATTGTGGAGATAAGTTGCCATCCTTTTCCTCCAGAGAGATTCTACTTTTGCTTCTGGCAGGCAGCTAGGCTGAGAACACTAGCAGTCCCAGTGCCTGAGTGCGGGACGAACGGAGATGGCTCGGAGCTGGGACTCAGCCTCCGTGAGATTGCGAAGGACCCCAGCTCAAAGCCGTGGGCCTGTGGGCCTTCCTCCTGGCAGTCCTGAACTGCAGCTTTGTGTCCCTTCTCCCCGGCCCACGAATGTGACGAGAGTTCTGCTCAGCTTCTCACCTCTCAGACGCTGCCTCTAATCGGTAATTACCAAGGGAAACATGGTGCTCGTTGCCAGCCCCCCCTTTTTAGGCCCATCTTCTTCCCGATCATGGCCTCATAATTCCTCACCTCCTGGCACTTTAAAAAAACATGTGTTTTTCTTTAAGGTTGTCCATCTTTTTTTTTTTTTTTAAAGATTTATTTTTATTTATTTTAATTCCCCTCCCCTCCCCTCCCCCAGTTGTCTGTTTTCTGTGTCTTTTTGCTGCGTCTTGTTTCTTTGTCCGCTTCTGTTGTCGTCAGCGGCACGGGAAGTGTGGGTGGCGCCATTCCTGGGCAGGCTGCTCCCTCCTTCGCGCTGGGCGGCTCTCCTTATGGGCGCACTCCTTGCGCGTGGGGCTCCCCTACGCGGGGGACACCCCTGCGTGGCACGGCACTCCTTGCACGCATCAGCACTGCACATGGGCCAGCTCCACGCGGGTCAAGGAGGCCCGGGGCTTGAACCGCGGGCCTCCCATGTGGTAGACGGACGCCCTAACCACTGGGCCAAAGTCCGTTTCCCAAGGTTGTCCATCTTTTCTAGCATTATCGACAGGAAGAATGGTCTGAAATCATACAGTCCACCATTGCTGGAATCGACCCATTATCTTTACAATAAAGTGGAAACCTCCCATCCTCTGTGCCAGGCAACACATGATTTAGATTCTGCCTAACTCTCCAGCCTCATCTCATACAACTCTCCGCCTTGTTCACGACACTGCCCTTTGAACTTGCCAAGTCTCCTCATAGCGCAGGACCTTTGCATGCACTTTCTCCTCTGTTTAGAAGGTCGTTTCCTTTACCCCGTCTTCCAGATCTCTGTACCAAGCTCTTTCTGCCCCAGGATCTTTGCATGTGCTTCCCCCTCTGTTTAAGATGTTGTTTCCTGTATCTTGTCCTCCAGGTCTCTGTTTAACTGTCACTTCCTCTGAGAACCCTTTCCCAGTCTTCCATTCAGGATGTGCACTCACACTCATCTCTCCTCAGCCTCTCTTACACTTACTATTACTTGTTTATTATCGGTCTAGACGGAAGTCCCCTGAGGCTGGGGCTCTCCTAGCGTGGGGACCCCCATAAGCAGACCCTGAGGTGAAGGTGGATTACAGGTAACTCATTTGGGAATTTCAGGTAAGGGGGTTGATGCAGGAATGGAAGGCAGACAAGAAAAGGTAAAAAAAAAAAAATAAATAAATAAATAAAAATAAAAATAAAAAAAGAAAATAAAGTAAAAAAGAAAAGGTGGGTTATGGTGCCAGCGGTCTCAGCGGGGGGGCTGGAGCTCCATTCCATGGGGAAATTCTAGGAAGCAGTGTGACACTCTCGCCCCAGGGGTGCGGGCACTGGGTGTCCGCACACCGCTCCTTGCCGGGCCTGGGGGCTGGGTGCTGCCCCTGGAGCACCGTGGAGCCCCTGCCCACCGTAATTCCAGAAGGGAGTGCTGGGCTCAGAGACAGGGACCCCCGCGTTTGGAGGTGTTCTGGGCTTGATAAAGCAGCAAGGCCCGAGGGGCCCTGGGGCCGGGAAGGGCGCTGAGGGGCGGTGCTTGTTTTGGAGGACTCTCTTGTTGGGTATTAGGAACGGTAAGTGTTTGCTGAGTTTTGGAAGCTTTTGCACAGCTGCGCCAGGACTGGCACTTAGACCTCTGAACGGGCTCACCAGGTTGTCTTCTGCTTGCCAGGTGCTGCGCCAGGCTCCGGGCAGAAGGGAGGCTGCCCAGGTGCCCACGGCCCGTCTCACGGGAGAGTCGGACGGAGCCCACGGGAGACAGAAGGCTGAGGGCGAGGCGGCCCGTGTCCCTGCGGGCTCGTTGCACACGGGCCCCCCGGGCTGGGCACGCGGCAGGGTGGCAGCCTTCAGCTCGGGCGAGTTTCTTCCGTCAGCGCCTGGTTCAGCCAAGAAAGGGCTCCCCAGCACGGCCCGAAATCTGCAAAGAAAGCAGGGCCCCTGCGCTCCCCGCTCGCCGCGCAGCAGGGCCCCCCAGCCGTCCCCGCGCACCCAGCGAGGCAGCACGGAAGGCCAGCCTCTGCGGCCGCCCCCGGCCTCCGGCTGGATTCCCTCCTCGCCCTCGGCAGCTCCTTGCGCGAAGGGTTACTTTCTCAGGGACTCTGCCCTGAAGTCGTCACTTAGCATCGCCCCCCGCCCGCCGCTCCACGGTCCCCATCCCCACGGCCCAGCCTGCCGGGCTGACCTTCTCCAGGCCGTGGTGTCTTGGTAGGGGAGGCGTGTGCAGCTCGAGGTCTATGGAGGAGCATCTGGCACCCCATGGCCAACTAGACTTTTAACTAAAAATGTAAAAATTCATTAAAATATGACCTACGTCATATTTTGTCATTTTAAACCATTTTAAATATTCCCTTCTACGTATATACCATATTTTGTGTAGCCATTAGAGCGCTAGGGTTGCTTCCACCTTTTGGCTATCATGAAGGATGCTGCAAAGAATTGAATTCTTTCGGGTGTATATCTAGGAGCGGGATTGCCAAGTCCTACGGCAGTTCTTTGTTTAACTTTATTTTTCTTAACTTTTTATTTGAAAATGATTTTAAACTTAGAAAACAGTTTCAAAAATAATACAAAACCCATCCAGAAAACTCCAACATACCTTCACATTCCAATACCCAGATCCACCAATTTTAACATTTTGCCACATTTGTTGTATTACTCTGTTTAGCCATCCACCCATCCAGCCATCTCTCTCTCTCTCCCTCTCCCTCTCTTCCTCCCTCTCTCTGGTGTATCCATTTTCTGAACACTTGGGTGTAGGTTTCCTGTATCATTGGCTATTTGGATATTTTCTCAGCCTCAGAACTGCAAGCGTGCAAGCAAATAGATGCCCATTTTAAAAGCCAGCCCATCTCTGGTGTATTGCATTTGGGCAGCCTAGTCAACCAACACACTATTTAAGTATCTGAAGGACGTTTTTCATGGTCAGAAAGTGGCCGGAAGAGCCACAGCTGCCCAAGCCTCTCCTCCGGTCAGGGGACGAGCACACCCACTAAAGAAAGGCGCAGGGACAGGAGAGGACGCAACTAAAGTTGCAGGAGGCTGGCGCTACACCCCGTGGCCGGCTCTCAGCACCGGGAGAGTCCCAGGAGCCCCGAGGTGTCGCCCTGCCTGAGCACGCTCTCCTCTCACGTTCGGCCTCCCGTCCAGCCGGCTGTGTTGGGGAATTCTGGAGGAATCCACCCCTCCCCTGGCCCGGGATTCCTCATTCCCCCCGCGCCCTGCGTGAACCCCTCAACGGGGCGAGGCGAGGAGGACGCACGTTTCTTCTGTTTAGTGGAGGATGTACCGAGATACAGCAGAGGACCCCGATCTCAAGTGTACACCGGCGCGTTTTCACGGCCGCACGTGCCCGCGCCACCAGCACCTTCAGCCGCGAGCCGCGCGTCCTGCCGCCCCTGCCAGCCTCTCAGCAGAGTCTTTCTGCCTGGCCTGGACCTTCCTCGCGTGGAGTCAGGCGGTGTCTCCTCTTCTGGGTCCCGCGTCCCTCCCTCAACGCGGCGTCTGCGGGACTCGCTCCCTTGCCCGCGCATCCCCGTGCGGGCTCCCCGGGCTGCTCGAGCCAATGCCGGGAGATGGGCCGGGTCACGTTGTGGGGATTCATCTGCTCACGGCGTTGAGGCTGAGAGAAAGGCCGGACCGAGGCGTCCTCCAGGCCAGGCTTCCTCCTCGAGGACGGGCGCTCTGGGCCGGCGGTCCCCGGGCCCTCGCGTGTCACCTGGCGAGGCCCAGCGCGCGTCTCCTGGGCTCCCCCTTCTCCCTGGGTTCCGCTGATGTCGGCTCTGGCTGCTGCTCTGTGGCTTTCCCTCTGCATTTCATTCTCACGTAAAGGCTTCCGGTAACAGGACTAAGACCTCCTGCCTGAGGTGGGCACGCGGTAACCGACGACGCCTCATCAAAAGGTCCCGCGTCAGGTGGGTGCACGCCTGCAGGAAGGGTTAGATTTAAGAACTCGTTTTTCTAGGGTACGGACAGCTCCAAGCCACCCCAGCCCTCCAGGGTCCTTTGCACGGCTGGGTAGAATTCCATCCTAACGAATGTCCTGCTGTTCATTTCCATTCTCCTGCTGATGGGCGTTTGGGAAGCTTCTAGAGTGGGGCCATGGAAAGAGTGCTGCTCGGGGCATTCTTTTACACGTCTTTTGGGGACATAGTGACACCTCTGTGTTGAGCATAAACCCAGGAGTGAGATTGCCAGGTCATGGGAAGCGTATGTTTAGCTTTCGGGAATGCCGAAACCATTCTCTGACTTACCCTCTGCGGTGGATTGAGTCAGGTCCCCCACAGAGCCATGTTCAAGTCCTCAACCCCCGTCCTTCGAGGCGAACCCCTTTGCAAAGAGAGTTTTCCAGGATCCTACGAAGAGGAGGCCAAGCCGAGGCAAGGCGCGCTGGAGTCTGGATGACTGGAGTCGTTCCTGGTAAGCAGAGGAAATTTGGACAAGGTGGAAGCTACGGGAGGAGATGGACAGACGTGGACCCCATGTGACAGAGGCCGTGACCAGTGGCCAACGAGCTACCTCCAGAATGCTACAGACTTCAGGGGAGGCACAGTCCTACCTCGATGTTGGACTTCTAGCCTCCAAACCATGCGCCCATAAATTCCTGTTGTTTAAGCCAACCACTGTGCGGTATTCGTTATAGCAGCATGGGCAAACTAAGACGCCCTCCTTCCAGCCATCGGCGAACGTTCCAATAACAGCATGGGCTTTTGTATCAGAAAGATCTGGGTTCAAGTCCTGCTCTGCCACTTACTAGCTATGACACTTTGAGAAAATCATGAGACTTCTCTGAACCTCAGTTTCCTCTTCTGTAGTGTGGGGATAATATTGGTCCTTACCTCACAAGGTTGTGTGAGGACTAACTGAGGTTTGTCCCATTAAGCTCTTCATCCAGCCTGATTACTATGGGTGGCACCACTTCCCCTTTCCTCAGAATCTCCAGGAATTCCCCTCCATTGCCCCTGTTGGAAGGACTTTAGGGGTATGTGAGGTGCCAGGTCAAACTGTCCCAGGGAGACCAGTCTGGATCTTCACTCCCAGAAACAATTCCCCTCTCTGGGGTAAGGATGGCTCTACGTTCCCCAAAGCTCAGGCTCTCACCTCTCCGTGTGGGTTTCTCCCAAGCTGTGGGGAGGGGCTGCCCTGTGCCCGCCTCGTTCCCAGCCTTTATCTTCCCACTTGATTTAGAGTCCAGCTGGGTCCCAAAGCAGAGCAGAGCAGGGTGCTGCCCAGGAGGCAGCCTGAGGCCCTGTCTGAGCTCTGAGCTCTAGGTGGCACGAGACTGTCCCAGCAAAGGCCAACGCCCAGGAGGGGCAGGGCCAGCATTCTGCTCTCCCCCGACACCCCACTCCTGTTTCTCTGTCCCTGGAGTTGCCCTCTTGTTAATAGGAATGAGCAATGCCCTGTTTTTAAAGCGATTTGGACACTGGCTGCTTGTGTGTAACAGCTACCACCCACCTCTGTGTAACAACCATCCCCCACATCTGTAACAATGAACACTTATTTCTAGATACCAAGCACCACCCACATCAGGTTACCAGCCACTGCCCGCATAAACATCACCCCTTCCATGTATCACTCTTGTCTAACAACCACCACATGTCTGTGTAACAACCATCCTCCACTTCTATGTAACACTCGTCACCCACACCTGTCTAACAGTCAGCACCCACATCTTGGTAACAACCATCACCCACATTTGTCCCAACAGTCGTCATCTATTCTCAACAGCTTTTGCCCTTACCCATCTGTATTAATCAGCAAAAGGGGTGCTGACGCAAAATACCAGAAATCGGTTGGTTTTTATTAAGGACATTTACTTGGTGTAGAAGCTTACAGTTAACAGGCCACAAAGCATAATTACCTCCCTCACCCAAGTCTTTTGCCAGATGTTGGAGCAAGATGGCTGCTGACATCTGCCAGGGTTCAGGCTTCCTGGGTTCCTCTCTTTCTGGGGCTTGCTTCTGTATGGACTGAGGGTTCCTTTCCTCCCAGGGCTTGCTTTTTTCCCCTTACACCCCAGCTCCTCTGTGTGCTTACTTCCCGGGGCTCCAGCTCAAGACTCCAAGTAACTCTTCTGCCATATTGTTTTCTCTATGAGTCCCCACCCACCAAGGGGACAGGGATGCAATGTCCTACTGACATGGCCCAATCAAAGCCTTAGTCATTATTTAATCAAGTAAACCTCTGAATCCAATATAATCTAATAAGCCCAGAGGGAAAGACCAGTTTACAAATATAATCCAATATTTCCTTTTGGAATTCATCAATAATATGAAACTGCTACACTGTCCAACAACCATCACCCACATCGTCCAACAGCCATCAACCATACCTAACAATGTTCACCCATTCCCATCCAACAACCATCACCCATATCTTAGTAACAACCTTTGCCCACACCTGTGTAACAACCTTTGCCCACATCCTGGCAACAACCACCATCCACACCCACCTGACAGCTCTCATCCACACCTAACAACCATCCAGACAGCCTTCTCTGCCTGCACACTCCTTCCCATGCCTTCATTCAACCCTCACACACAAACCTTCTTCTAGTCCCTCTCACACCCAACCTCTCCCCCACCTCAGGTCCCTTGTACGTGCTGTTCCTCCTGCTGGGAACATTCTTCCCTGCGTTCTCCACTGCCCTGACACTTTCTTCTCCTTTATGCCTCAGCCCAGAACTTCCCCTGGGAAGGCCTTTCCTGACCCTGCAGCTAACGCGTGCCCCTCTCATTTGTCGTGCTCTCTCGACCCTTGTTTGCTTCCTTCCCAGCACCTGGGACAACCCACCATTCCTTCACAGGTGGACCTGCTTGCTGCTGGCCGTCTGTCTCCTCCAGCGGAACGAGGCTCCTGGAAGGCAGGGACCCTGGCTAGCTCACTGATGTAACCCTGGGGTCCAGAAGAGAGTAGAAGCTCCATAAACATCTGTGTAACAGTCACACGCATTTGGAGGTGAGAAAGACTTGTCCAGGGCCCACGTGAGTGATGGTTACTGCTATTATCATGGTCACAGCTGACGTCTCACGAGGACGGCTGTGCTCCAGGTGCTGACGAGAAGGGGAGTGGGAGCGCAGGGAGTTTGGCCACGGCACGGGCTCACGTGGCCCGGTGGCTGGCAGCACCAAAATTGGAACCCTGCAGGTCTGGATCCCACGGAAAGATGTGCTGGACCCCCGCTTTCCCCTCCACCCAACACCACTCCCATCTAATCCACCAGCAAACCACGCAGGAGTCCCCTGCAAAATATTCTCGCTGCCTTCCTGCCCCTCCCGTCCTGGGCCGCCATCGTCACTGGACACACTGGCCAGGGAGCCTCCTCCTCCACCCGCCAGTGTCATTCCCACCCAGCAGCCCGCGTGGCCTGTGGAAACCCAAGTCAGGGCGCCGTGCTCTCTGACCCAGCCCCCGGCCCAGCCTCAGGTGATGGCGCCCGGCCCTTCTCTCACCCCGAGCTCAGCTGCTGCTCTCCCCAGCTCGCCCCATGCCAGCCACGGGCCTTCCCCTATCGTCTCAAGCATGGAGTCTCTCTCCCAGCTCGGGCTGCTGCACTTGTTGCTCTCTCTGCCTGGACCACTCTCTCCCCAGAATCTGCTTGGCTGACCTCATTCCTTCCTACATGTCCTGTTTCCAATCTCACCTGGTCAAGGAGGACAGCCCTGGGTGTTTCTAGAACAGTCTGGCACATAGTAAGTGCAAAACAAATCTATGTGGAAGACCTTGAATGAAAGGGGGAAATGGTAAAGACAAATGAATTTATATGGCCAAGAATCTTCCAGAAAAAGTCGGGCGGTCATCAGAGGGGTTGCACTTAGGCATGTCTCAGCAGGATCCCAGAGACAGCCAAAGTAGATAGAAGCCCAGGTACTGGTGCTCCTGAGGGCTACAGAGACCCACAGGTTCTACGGTCATGGCAGATGGCTCTGGAGCTCAGTACCATGTCAGTGGGCCCTACTTTGGAATTTGTGTTCCTGAGTGTGATGAAGATGGACTCAGATGTGACTTTTCTACACATGCCTCTTCTGTCACTTTTACTGAACCTGTGGTTGGCACTAGGGTTGGTGTATACCCAGGAGACTTGAATCTCTGGACTGGCCCTGTGCCAGCTGGGTCTTAGCCTCAGCAGAGTTGCAATACCTACTCTCCAGTTCATTGGACTTACCCAGGTCAGCTAACAGGGAGGTGAGGATGGTCAACCACCACACCAGGGCACTGAGAGTGCCTATACCTCCAAGCAGGAGAACTGCATCCATCAGTCATGTGGGATCTAAGCCCCCTCTCAATATAGAGGTGGAGGGGACATCACCATCCCAGGTCCACAGGATGGAGGAATAGAGTATGGATTAGAGTGGACTTACTGGTATTCTACTATAAACTATTGTGTTTAGTAATGGAAGAAACTATATCATCGATCTGGAGAAAATGGCCACGGTAGTTGCTGAGGGCAGGGAGTGGGAAGAAAAGATGAGATGTGGGGGAATTTTTAGGACTTCAGTTGTCCTAAATGATATTGCAGGGACAGATGCTGGTCATTATATGTCCTGCCATAACCCATTGAATGGACTGGGGGAGAGTGTAGCTCTCCATGCGGTGCAGCAGTGCTCCAAAACGTATTCGCCAAGTGCAATGAATGTGCCACACTGATGAAAGAGGTTGTTGATGTGGGGGGGGGGCAGTATGTGGGAACCTCTTATATTTTTTAATATAACATTTTTTTGTGATCTATGCATCTTAAAAAAAAAAAAGACAATTAAAAAAAAAAAGTGGCAGGACCGAGGGCATAGGGCAGGGAAGGAGGGAGAGAGGACGGCAGGAAGGGGCAGAGGGAAGGAGGAAGGGGAGGCTATCCTAGAGCCATTTTTGTTTCAGTGAAATCAAGTTACAGTGAGCACCGAAGAGGGCCCAGGTGGTGAAAAACGAAAGCGCACGAAGGCCACCTGGAAGGGGCGGGGGTGGGGGGGGGGGGAGGCGGAGAGAGGGGTCTACCGCTGCCTTGAAGCAGACCGTGCGTGCCCAGGGTTCTCTGGCTCAGGTTGGGCAGCCCCTTCCTGGCCCTCCCAACTGCACCCCTTCTCCTCCTTCGGCCTCGCTCATCCCCCAAAGGCTCCGAACCCTCCCAAGACCGTAGGAAGGTGCGCGGTGGTCCCCAAAACTCGTCCCATCTCTGCTCTAACTGGGGATCCTGCTACCCCTTGAGTGGGGAAAGAGCACTGGAACGAGAGTCCAGATGATGGATTCCGGTCCCGTGATGCCCCTAACTCACCAGGTAACCTCAGACAAGGCATTGCACTTCCCTGGGCCTCAGTTTCCCCTGCTGCCAAAATCGAGGGGCTCAGACGCCATCACCCAGCAGGCAACCCCGCTGGATACCCTGTGTCTATAAATAAAACGGACACGGCACTCATCGGTTCAGGAACCCGCCAGGCCGGAGTCATCCTGACCTTTCTGGGGAGGGTTTCGCTCTGAGACAGAAGTAGCTGCACCTGCGCTCGTCGCACCCCAGACCAAGACAAGGTCACCTGGCCTCCCCCCTCCCTTCCCACTACTCTTTCCTCTCGGGGGGGACTGGGGTTTCACACAGAGCAGCCCAAGCCCAAAAATAGCAGCCGGCCACTCGGGGGCCAACCCTCCTAGGGCCCAAAAAGGAAGTGAGAGAAAGGCGGGCAGTTTTGTTCTTGCTGCAGAAAAATCCTGTTTCTGCCGTGTTCCCGGCAGGTGCTCCCCAGGGCCCGTGGCACACCCGGCCCACACGCGTCACCCTGCTCTTGCTGCCCGCCCTCTGGTCTTCTCCGCGGGGCTGGCAAGATGGGGTTCCACGTGCACGTGACTGACCAAGTAACAGAGGCAGAGGCACCCCTCAACAGGGAGGCCGCTGAAGGCCACCCCACCGTGACGTGGACCGCAGCCTGTCCAGTGGGCTCGTCCTCACGGTTCTGTGGGGGCAGCGCTGTGTACAGAAACCCCGTGGGGAGTCCTGGGGTGGCTTGCCAAGAGGGGGTGACTCAGGGTGAATTCCCTCTGAGCTGCGTTCACTTGCAGGTCAAAACATGCATCCTCTAACTCTGCAAGTAAAATGAGATTTTCAGATGTCACAGCATCTGAGGATCGCCTGGCCCAGCAAGCCCCTGTCCAGGGGGCCCTGGAGGACCTCTCGCACGCGAGCGCCACAGCGTCTTCTGCAATGGCAAAAGGCGGGGACGGTGCCTGTGTCCTCCGTCCACCCTTCTGAAGTGTGCCCTCATTCAACCCTTCTGCATTCTGAGGGCTCCGTCCGTGTTCTGCCCAGGATGCTACCTGTCACACCAATAAGGAAATGGATGAAGGGAAGGTGCTAGAGTCTTATAATAGAATATTACATAGCTGGTAAAAGGAAAAGTGAGGTCCGTGTGTCTGTATAATGGGTCTCTCGAAAAGACAATGTGTTTTATATTGTGTAGTTTCTACTGCTATGTCTTCAAGTTCACTAATCTTTTCTTCTACAATGTCCATTCTGCTGTTAATCACATTCTGTTTATTTTTCATCTCATACATTGTTGATTTCTGCAAAAGTTTGACTTGGATCTTTATATATATGTATATATTTCTTCCATGTTTCTACTAGCCATATTCAAGCATTCCTCTACCTTTCTGAACATATGAACTATAGTTATAATAACTATTTTGATGTTGCTGTCTACCAAGTCTATTAGCTGTGTCAGTTTTGGGGTGATCTCAAGTGATTACTTTTCTCATTCTTGATCATATTTCCTATTTCTTCCAATACTCATTTTTTTTTTAAGTTTTATTTTTATTTTATTTAACCTCCCCACCCCCATTGTGGCTGGCTTGCTCTCTGTGTCCATTCACTGCATGTTCTTCTGTGTCTGCTTCTTTTCTCCCTTTGTTGCATCAGATTGCTGCACCAGCTCTTCATGGCTGTGGCCCAGCCTGCCTTTATAAGGAGGCCCCAGGTTGTGAACCCAGGGCCTCCCGTATGATAGACGGGAGCCCAATCGATTGAGCCACAGCCGCTTCCTTAAATGCTCATTAATTTTTTATTGGATACCAGACGTTGTGAATTTTATCATGTTAGATGCTGGATATTTTTTGCGTTTCTATAAATATTCTTGATATTCATTCCGAGGTGCATTTAAGTTACTTGGAAATACTTTAATCCTTTCAGTTCTTGCTTTTAATCTTTGTTAGGTGGTGTCAGAGCAGTAATTAGTCTAGGGCTGATTTTGTCCCACTACTGAGAGGACCTTCTGCATATTCTACCCAAGGCCATATGAATCGTAAGGCTTCCCAGGCTGGCTGATAGAAATGGTCAGTGTTTCTGACTGTGTGTAAGCTTCAGATGCCGTGCTCTTTAATCATTTCAGTTGGTTCTGTCCCCAGCCGCAGGTGGAGTTTTCCTCTCATAAATGAGCTGACTGACATTCAGTGGAATGTGGACGAGGGACGCTCTGAAACTCTCCAGTGTTCTGGCTCTGCGGAGTGCCCCTCCTCTGGGACTCTCTGAGCCACGTTGACCTCTCTGGACTCCCAGCTTTGCCTCCTCCACTCAGGTTGACCCTGGAGCTCGGCCTGGGTGGCCCCTCCCTGCACCTTGGCCTGTAAACTCCTTCCAATAGTGAGCTGGGATGGGACAATTTAGGGCTCATCTGGTTTGTTTCTTGTCTCTGTCACTGTCCATCATTTCTTAATGCCCACTGACTCAAAAAACAATTTTTCATACATTTCATCAGTTATTTTAAAAGTTGTTTCAAATGGGGAGGTAAATCCAGACCCTATTACTCCATCTTGGTGAGAAATGGAAGTCCCTCCATAGTGCTTTCTTTCTTTTTTTTTTTTTTTTTTAAAGATTTATTTATTTATTTAATTTCCCCCCCTCCCCTGGTTGTCTGTTCTTGGTGTCTATTTGCTGCGTCTTGTTTCTTTGTCCGCTTCTGTTGTCGTCAGCGGCACGGGAAGTGTGGGCGGCGCCGTTCCTGGGCAGGCTGCACTTTCTTCTCACGCTGGGCGGCTCTCCTCACGGGCGCACTCCTTGCGCGTGGGGCTCCCCCACGCGGGGGACACCCTTGCGTGGCACGGCACTCCTTGCGCGCATCAGCACTGCGCATGAGCCAGCTCCACACGGGTCAAGGAGGCCCGGGGTTTGAACCATGGACCTCCCATGTGGTAGACGGACACCCTAACCACTGGGCCAAAGTCTGTTTCCCCATAGTGCTTTCTTATATCTAAATTTCCTTACTTAATTTTGGTTATGTGTCTATTATCTGTCTCCTCCAATGACTAAAAGCTCCAAGAAGAGAGGGACCTTGTCTGTGTTGTTTCCTATAATATTCATAGCCTGGCATATAGTATGCACTCAATAAATATTGGATAAATACTAAATTAGGCTCACTCCTTATGTGCAGGGGATGCATGCTGAAATATTTAAAGAGTAAAATATCAATAACGCCTATAATTTATTTTGAAATAGTTCAGCAAAAGGAAAAAATATATGTTTGTAACTTATTTATATGTGTATCACTTATACTCAGCAAATGTTAACAGTTGTTGAATCTAGATGGTGGGAATATAGGTGTTCATTGTACTAGTCTTAGAATTTTACTGCACATTTGAAATTTTTTCAGGACAAAATGTTAACAATCTAACAAAATAATACCACACATCGAAAACCTTTTTAAAAAGACATCTCTCTTTTTTCAGTGAATTATTTGAGCCCTCACATGCCCTACATAGCAGTCAAGATAAGTTGGATAATGCCGTAGTAACAAAAATTCAATTTTTCGAGGACTTAAAACCACAAAGGTCTGTATCTCATTTCGGGTACATGTCCCCTGTGGGTTGGCTGGGGACTCTGGCTTACATTGTTTTTGTTCAGGCTGAGAGAGACTCCACTTCTGAATTTCCCAAGTTTCTGAGGCATGAGAACTGACGTGGTGACTCACTCATGAGCTCACTTCTGATCACACTTCACTGGCCACAGCAAGTCACGTGCTCATATCTTGCCTTTGAAGGGATAGGGACGTGCTCTCTTACCAGGTACCTTAAAGGAAGAGAATGACAATGTTTCTCATCAGCTTTGTGGTAGACGGAACGACATGCCCAGGTCTGACCTGCTCTTCCTCTTCATCCACATTCCTGGGACCATGCGCCCGTTGCGAGGAGGCTCCCTGGGAGATGCGCTTTACTTAAGGTAGGGCCCTCCTGCACGTGGCTGGTCTGTAATCTGAGTCCTCGTAAGCAGAAGAAACACAGGCATGGTTCAAGTCAGAGGACGGGGCTGAAAGCCCAAAGTCGACAGAACCCAAAAAGAAAGAACCCCAGGATTTCTAGCCAGCCAGAATGCTACAGGGAGCAGGCCATCTAGCCTCTGATACAGTGAGCCAAAAAACTCCTATTGTTAAGCCGCCCCGTTGTGTGGTATTTGTCTTAGCAGGGGGCGGACTATGGCAAGCCCTAATAATTACCATACCCTATTAGATGGAAGTCCGGTCACCCCTTCTTTGAAGTCTCTGGTGGTAGATTGTCTGCAAAGATGGCCACCAATAATTCCTACCCTCCTTTCACTCCCACACCACTCTCTCTTATTATCAAGAGGTGGAGTCTGGTCTCCTCCCTTTAGCCTTAATGGCTTGCTTTGACCAATAGAATGGAAAGAAATGATGTTTTAGAACTTCCCACCCTAGAGCTCAAGAGGCCTTGTAGCTTCTTCTACAAAACAGGAACCCAGCTGCCATATAAAGAAGTCCCAGATACAAGAGGCAGCTCAACCTACACCATAAGAGAGACCCAACCACCCCTGCCAGCCCCAGCTGTGTGCACACTCAGCTGAAGCACCAGACGTGTGAGCGAGCCCATCTCTCGGATCCTCCACGCCCCAGAGGCGTGACAGCCAATACCAGGTAGATCAAAGGCAAACTGTCCCTTCTGAGTCCTGCCTGATCCCTGATGCACAAAACCGTGTGATAAAACTATGGATGGGGTATCATTTCAGCAACAGATAATGAAAACATCTGCGCTATTGTCCGAACTGAGGACCTGCTCAGTCCCAGGGCAAGGCCAGTCATGTTTCCAGACACCAGGTGTGGAGAGAACTGGACATCAGGAAACTCCTGGGGCCAGTCCCTGTCTCAGTTGCCATCTCATTAGGAGTCCCTGCAGGGTCACCGGAGCAGGGCAAAGTTGGCGGGCATTCCTCACTCACCCTATGGGTGGGAGCAAACCCAGTGAGTGACACCCTCTCTCACCTATTAAGCACAGCCAACAAGCCACATCGGGGCTTTTCCAGGGTCTGCCCACGTGGGCTGATTTGGGCTGCTCGAAGTAAGGTAGCCCCAGTGCAGAGGGACCCCTTGCATGGCCACACAGGGGTCCCTTGCAGGTCTTCCAGCAAGCAGTAGGGAAGTTGCATTGCCTTTTCTGATTTAAACTAGGGAAGCCTTCCTGGAGGGAAGGAGTGTCAGGTAGTGAGGGCTCACTGTTGACAGTGGAAGGGAATGACTGACATCTCAGGATGAGGGAACTGCATGGGCAGAAGCCACGAGGCGGGTAAGCACAGGTTTGGGGAGTGGCGCCCAGCACGGGGGCCAAGGGGCTTGACAGTCCCCTCACCCCACCTGTGATATGGCTGAGGTCAGGCTAGGGGTGCAGTCAAAACAAAGGGATGTGCTGGAAGAGAGCCCCAGAACAGAACCAAGGGAGCCAGGTTCAAATCCTACCCCTTCTATCAACTTCCTGCCAGGCGTCAGGGGAATCTCTTCACCCCCTGAGCCTCAGTTTCCTCAGCTGTCAACACGCTAATAAAGCCACTCCTCTCGAGAATAAAGGTGGCAGTATTGTGCAAACGCTTCCATGAATTCTACACGTTTTCTTTTTCTAAACTCTAAACGTTATGCAAAGTCTCAGAGTAACTCCAGGGTATGCCCTCCATGCCTGCTATCAAGAAAACAACTTTAATCTTTTAGTGCCTGGTGAATATTTTTCTTTGTATAATTATGGTAACCCCTGGGACAGTTGCTTTCTGTCTGTTAGCCTTTAAAATAAAGCTTTTTTTTCTTTTTACATTTAAGTGAGGATAATAATTCCTGGCCTCTTACCCCACAGGGTTGTTCTGAGAATTTAATGTGGTGATAGATATGAACCAAACTCTTCCTGATGGCTGCCGGGGACTGAAAATCCAATCCCAAGCCGGCGTCAGTGAAAAAGGACTCTACTGGCCCTCTGGGTGGATAGCTGTGGTCAGTCTGACTTCCGGCACGGCTGCATCCTGCTCCATCCCTCGTTTCTGGCCCGTTCTCAAGCTGCCCCCAATGTCCCCAGTGAATCCAGCTCCGCTAAAGGGAGCTGGCTTCCCTGGGAGCACCCCCAAGTCCTAGGGGAGACCTTGACTGTTGTCAGGGGATATGGCGATTTGATTGGCCCATCTTGGATCATGTGTCCAACCCTGGGCCAATGACTGTTGTCAGGGGATATGGCGATTTGATTGGCCCATCTTGGATCATGTGTCCTACCCTGGGCCAATGACAGTTGTCCAGGATATGGCGATTTGATTGGCCCATCTTGGATCATGTTTCCCCTGGATCCAGTAATGGAGAGAGCATCATGCTGAACTGAGAACAGGGGAGTGACTCCCCAAATGGAAATCCAGAGCTCTTGCTGGGAAGGTGAGAGGGGTTAGTTAACCTTTCTGGCCCCATTCTCCCCTTCCAGCTTTACCATCCTAAACATTCTTTTCATTTCCCTGCTTCAATGTCCTCCCCACTCAGGAATCTTCTCTGTCTAGCAAACAGTTGTTCCATACTTAAAGCCTAGCTCTTGTGTTGCCTTTTCCATCTCTTCCCTAAGTCCTCTGTCGCCTGAGCCCAGAGATGAAACCACTCCACAAGGACCTTGTATCCGCCCCACACGGCTGCCTTGGCCCAAGCCTCCACCATCTATCTTGATTTTTTTAAAGATTTATTTATTTCTCACCCTCCCTCATTCCCCCCATTGTCTGCTCTCTGTGCCCATTCACTGTGTGTTCTTCTGTGTCTGCTTGTCTTCTCTTTAGGTGGCACCAGGAACCGATCCTGGAACCTTCCAGAGTGGGAGAGAGATGCTCAGTCTCTTGCGCCACCTCAGCGCCCTGGTCTGTGGCGTCTCTTATTGTCTCTCTTCTGTGTCTCTTTTTGTTGCATTATCTTGCTGCACCAGGTCTCCACGTGGGCCAGCTTACTGCTCGGGCCAGCGCTCCTGCACGGGCCAGCACTCTACTGAGGCCAGCTTGCCACTCAGGCCAGCTCGCTGTGCGGGCCAGCTTGCCTTCACCAGGAGGCCCCGGGAATTGAACCCTGGACCTCCCATATGGTGGATGGGAGCATTATCCCTTGAACCACATATGCTTCCCCTCCACCATCTTTCTACTGAAAAAAAAAATTGCCTACAAAATCTCATCTCCCTGCCTTATTTTTTTTTTTTCTTCTTTATTTTCTTCTAAATGTTGCATTAAAAAAATATGAAGTCCCCATATACCCCCCACCCCTCCCACATCAACAACCTCTTCCATCGTTGCGGCACATCCACTGCACCTGGTGAGTACATTCTGGAGCACTGCTGCAGCTCATGGACAGCAGTCCACATTGTAGACCACACTCTCCCCCAGTCCACCCAGTGGGCCACGGCAGGACACACAACATCCAGCATCCGTCCCTGCAGCACCACCCAGGACAACTCCAAATCCTGCCTTCTTTTTGATCTTCCAATCCACTGTCCCCACAGCGGGCAGAGAACTTTCAGAAAAATCTTTATGGATGTGATTAAGTTCAGGATCTTGAAATGAAGACGTTTTCCTGGATACAATCATCTCTGTCCTTATACAATCATCTGTGGCCTTATAAGAGGCAGAGAGAGATTTGTCATAGGCGTGAGAGGAAATTCGAAGAGACCACAAAGGCAGAGCCTGGAGCAACGCGGCCACCAGCCAAGGTACGCCTGCAGCCACCAGAACCTGGACGAGGCAAAGGGGCCCCCTTGGAGCCTCCAGAGGGAGCGCAGTGCTGATGACACCTCGATTTCAGGCTTCTGGTCTCCAGAGCAGTGTGAATGTATTTCTGTTATTCCCAGCCACCGAGGTTCTAGTAATTTATGACAGCAGCCCCCGGGGAAGTGATACAGCTTCCCGTGACATGAAGAATAAAATGTGACATTGGGGTCTAGCTCCAGCCCCTGATCCCACTCCCCAGCTCAGTGCAGACACCCTGGACGCTTGCCTGCCACAGGGCCCTTGCATCTGCTGTACCTCTACCTGGAACTCCCTTCCCCTCGTTATCCCGTGGCTGTCACCTTCTCAAGTTGCAACTCCAATACCGTCTCCTCGGGGAGGTCTTCCTTGACTGAAATAGCACTTCTCTAGCCCCAGCCCCTAGTAAAAGAACCTGTGACATCGTTCTCAGACCGCTGATAATTTTCTGAAATTACCTTGTTTCTTAATTCATTGATTAATTAGTCATCTACACACACAAAGACAGAAATATGTCCTAGAGCACAAAGCAGTTCCGTTTTCCTGGCCACTGTATCCCAGATGCCTAAAACAGTGCCTGATCCAGGAAGATACCTAATAGATGTTTGTTGGATGAATTAATAAGCTTGCCTCGGTAAGTGGATGTGGCTAAAGAAATTGGGCTCCCGACTACCACATGGGAGGTCCTGGGTTCAGTTCCGGTGCCTCCTGGAGAAGACAAGCAAGAGAGCAAGCCGGCACAACAGGCAGGCATAGTGAGCTGGTGCAACAAGATGATGCAAACAGGAGGCACGAAGAGGAAAGACAAGGAGAGACACAGGAAAGCAGGGAGCGGAGGAGGCTCAAGCAATTGAGCTTCTCTCCCACATGGGAGGTCCCAGGTTTGGTTCCCAGTGCCTCCTAAAGAGAAGACGAGCGGACACAGAGAGCAGACAGCAAACGGACACAGAGAGAGACAGCGAGTGCAAACGATGGGGGGGGGGGCAGAGTAAATAAATAAAATAAACCTTTTTTTTAAGCAAATATTGTTAAGCATTTATATAAATATTTTAATTACACAACTTTTACTAACAGAAGTTTAGAAAATCCTTTTTAGTTTTTATAACTCTTAAACACCTGTTAATTAACTTATTTTTTAACTTAGGTGTTTTTTTTTTTAAGATTTTTATTTATTTCTACCCTCCCTCCCTCCCCGTTTGTCTGTTCTCTGTGTCCATTTCGCTGCGTGTTCTTCTTTGTCTGCTTCTGTTGCTGTCAGCGGCATGGGCGGCTCTCCTTACGGGGCGCACTCCTTGTGTGTGGGGGTCCCCTACGCGGGGGACACCCCTGTGTGGCAGGGCACTCCTTGCGCGCATCAGCAATGCGCATGGGCCAGCTCCACACGGGTCAAGGAGGCCCGGGGTTTGAACCGCAGACTTCCCATGTGGTAGATGGACGCCCTAACCACTGGGCCAAGTCCACTTCCCTTTATTTATTTTTAATTGTATTTTTTTTAAAGATATATAGATCACAAAAAATCTTACATTAAAAGATATAAGAGGTTCCCACATACCCCACACCCCATCCCACCCCCACTCCTCCCACATCGACAATCTCTTTCATTGTTGTGGCACATTCATTGCATTTGGTGAGTATGTTTTGGAGCATCTTTTAAAAAAAATCTTTCCTCTCCACACATAGTGCAGTACCTGACCCTCAGAAATAACTGGGGTGGGCCTCTCCCGTATTTCTCAGCTGAAGGTCTAGAAGCCAGACACAACGTGGCCTAGTGAAACGCACACTTGAGGGCAGAGTCTTGGTGTTTTCGCCTCAAAGAGGGGTAACTTCTCAAGTCTTGGAACCTACTTCTCACGCCTGTTTTGTCTCTGCCAACTGTTCTCAACCGGGGGAATTCTGCCCCCCAGGGGACGCGGGGCAGTGTCTGGAGATATTTTCAGTCATCGCGAAGGTGGGCAGGGGAGGGGAAGGGGTAGACGCCAAGGCTGCCATGAAATGCCCCACGGCGCCCTGGACGGCCCCGCACAAACGTTTTCTCGCCTAAAAGCCGCGCGCTGAGGCCGAGCAGCCTGGCCCACTCCGGTCGCCAGCCTGAACACCTGACACCGCCTCACCTCTGGCTGTGATGTCCCCTCCTTCCAAACCGGGCGCCTCCGCCTTGGGGTGGCTGCGGAGCTTCCCGGGACCGCCAGCGGAACTCGGCCGTGAGACGAGCACACCGGGGCCGCACGCTTTCTAGCAGCTCCGTCGGCAGCAGGGTCTTTGAAAGCCAAAGTCACAACACAAACGCCCGAGGAGGAGAGAGAGGGACCCGTGGCTGCTTGGGCTCAAGCTGGCAACTCCGTAGTCGCAGAAGCAGAGGGCGTGACCTCAGGCCGGCCGCCCGCCGCGGCCCCCGCTTCTGCCCGCTCCTTCCCACGCCCCCCTCGGGCGCGGGTCTCGGGTCACCAGCGCGTGCAGCTGGCGCATTGGGCAGCAGGGGAGAGGGCATTTCCGCCATCACGGCAAGTCCCGTGGACAGGGCCCGTGTGGCCTCCTTGGGGCCCCACGCACCGACGGAGGAAGCGAAGCGGCCGCTGCGTGGCCCGCGCGGGCACGGGCGCCTGGCCTCCCGGCCGCTGCCCGCTGCTCCGAGCTCCTCGGTGCCCCTCGCGGCTCCCGCGCCTCCCCCGGCCCTGCCCGCAGCAGCAGCGCTCTTTCCCGCTTCTGAGCGGCCTTCGTTGGCCAGACCTGCTGTAACAGACACCACAGGGCCGTGGCCTTGAACGACAGGGTCCAGTGCCTCGGGGGAGACACTTAGCCCAGCCTCCAGGCGGGGGAGACTGTGCTGCCCTGAAGGCCGCAGCTTCCTGCCGTGGCCGGTGGCCTGGGGGGAGACAGAGAGGAGGAAGCCACAGAAGCAAGAAGCTGACAATGAAACCGGAAGAGAAGGGAGCTCTGCCCGTCTCGCCGCTGTCCTTCTTCCCATCTGTGTCCCGGCGTCCGCAGCTGGCGAGGGCTCCCAGCGTGCCGGGGTAAGGCCCGCCCTGCCTCTGTGTGGCCTCGTCTGAGCTAACGACACCTTCAAAGAGGCTGTTTGCAGATGGGCCCGTGTTTCAGTCCCGCCGGGCCAAAAGCCGTACACCAGAAACGGGGGCTTTCCCCAGTGAGGATTTACTCACTTGCAAGCCTACAGCTCCGAGGTGTGAGAAATGTCCGTGTCAAGGCCTCATCAGGACGCTTTGTCCCTGGAGGTCATCTCCCAGCCATCCGGGCTCCTCTGTCATGTGGCAGGGCACGTGGCGGCGTCTGCCGGGCGCTCCCTTCTCTTCCGGTTTCATTGTCAGCTTCTTGCTTCTGTGGCTTCCTCCTCTCTGTCTCTCTGTCTCTGTCTCTGTCTCTGTCTCCGTCTCTCTGTCTCTCTGTCTCTGTCTCTCTCTCTCCTCTTATGAAGGACTCCAGTAGGAGGATGACGACCCGCCCTGGGTCATGCCTTACCTGAAGTCACCTACTCAAAGGGCCCTAATTACAACAGGTTTACACCTATAGGAATGGATTAGCTCTGAGAACGTTCTTTTCTGGGGTCCGTCCAGCCTCGAACCATCGCAGCCCACCCCACAGGACTGGGGGTTAGGACTTGAACGCTTCTTTGTGGGGGCGTGTGATTCAATCCCTAATGCCCCCATAATCCTTTACACATATATGCAAATTTATTATGATGACATGCATTGTCATGCAGAATAAAAGCTGCAGCCTCTCTTTGCCCTGGGGGCCTTACCTAACCTGCCACCACTGCCTCCCTGGTCTCTCCTGCTTCTCTCCCCCACGCTCTCCACCCCAGCCCATGGCTCCTTGCACATCAGGCAGGTCCTTTGCAAGTGCCATTCCCTCTGCTCGGAATGCTTTTCCCCTCACATCCACGCGGGTGCTCTCTTGCTTCTCTAGGATCTGCTCAAATCTCACGTCACCAGAAAGACCTTCCCTGACAACCCTATCAAACATCGCACACAACACGCACACCCCCCATTCCCCCGTCACGCTCAGCGGTTTACCCCGCTGCCTTTTCTCCCGTGCTCTGGTATTGTGTCTGCTGGTTTGTTATTACAGCCACGGATATTGTTTTTGTTTGTTCCATGAGAACAGCAATCATGTCCATCTCTTCACCCCAGAATCTTCGGCACTTAGAGCAATGCCGAGCACAGTTTTTGTTGAATGAACAATCACTCAATGCTACTATTATTCTCCATTGTGTAGAAGTTTGGTATTGTTTGAATTCCAAAAATAGATAATGGGTGGTGTCTGTGGACGGGTCTGCTCCTCTGGGCAGATCAGACTGTATGAACCTCAGAGGCTTCGCTTTTACTTGATTAGATTATGATTAGGGCTTTGCTTGGGCCACGGCATTTGGGGGGCAGGGACTCACAGGGGAAAACCGACCGGGTGGAGGAGAGAGTTTGTATTTTGATGCAGAAGCCCCAGGAAGTAAATGCTCTGAGGAGAACATGGAGGAAAAGAGAGTTCATTGGATGGATCCTGTGGCTCCAGGAAAAGAGATGAGCTGTTCACCTGGGAGTTTGCAGCTGCAGAGACCAGAGCCCAGAGTGGCTGAGGCCGGGGAGAAGCAAGCCCCTGGAGAGAGCTGAGCCCTACGCTGGCCCACAGCTGAGGTTGGAAGAAGCTGGGACCAGGGAGCCTGAGGAGGCAGAGGGAGGCTGGACCTCACAGATGCCAGCAGCCCTCTTGCCCCAACACGTGGCACCAGGCTTTGGTGCGGGAAGGTACTTCCTCTTTATGGCCTTGTGACTGTAAGCGTCTACCCCCAATAAATACCCTTGCTAAAAGCCAGCAGGCTTGTGGTACTTTGCATCAGCGCCCCTTTGGCTGACTAATACAGACTGATTAAGGATTTACTGGGTGCCTGGAAATGTACGTAATCGCCCCCCTTACATCACACCTGGTTAAAACTTCTGACTGAAATACAGGGCTATTTTCCTCCCACCCAAAAGGCTACCGACGGGGCTCACCCCGGGCTTGCAACATGAGACCCAAATGCCTTTCAGCTGGGGGTCCCTGGGGCTTAGGGGGTGGCCCGCCCAGGCTGGTTAAACTGAGTTTTGAATTATTGTAGGCATAAATATTACTCACAAACTGGGGTGTACAAGGAATGTCATGGTATTTTATTTCCACAAATCAAGGTAAATCTGATTTTTGCATCTTTCCCCTACCATGGTGGTTTGAAGCTGTACGTCCCCCAGAAAATCATGTTCTTCAACCTACACCATTCCTGTGGGGTGAGCTGGTTCTAAGTGGGACTCTTCCTTTTAGGTACCAAGGCCCAGGGATGGAGCCCGGGACCCCGTAGGTGGGAAACCGGCGCTCACCCGCTCAAGCCACGTCCACTGCCACGTAGGACCTGTTGATGAATTAATCCTCCTTTATAAGAGACTGAAATCCAGACACAGCGAGAGAGAGCCGCAGAGGGAGGAGCGGGAAGCTGCAGTCAGGGGGACGGGGAAGGGGAGGCGCCAGTAGGCGCCGCGGGGGGCCCGGCCAGGGGACAGAGGGGCCCGGGGCGGCCGGCGGCCGGTCTGGGGGTGGAAATCATCATCCTGATGGTGCCTTGGCTTAGACGTCTTTCTCAGCCTGGGAACTGGAAGCTTGCAAGCAAGTCAAAGCCCCCTGACAAGTCACCCATTTCGGGTAGCCCGCCCTTCGCCAGCCCCGCAGGCCCAGGGAGCCGGGCGGGGGCCTCGGCTGCTCAGAGAGCCGCCCGCCCGCCCCGCGCCCTCCCGGTCCCAGCGGCTCCCAGAGGCCCCGGAAGTCTCCCCAGCCCTCGCCAGGCACCCAGGCTGGCCGTCCTCGCCGCAGCTCGCCCGTCAGAGTGCCCCGGCGGGCTGTGTCCGACCCCCACAGGTTTGCTGGTTTTTTTTTTTAATTGAAGTGAAATTCATAAAAGGTACAATTAATTATTTTAGAATCAACGATTCCGTCACATTTAGTTCATCCCTCATGTTGAGCAACCACCATGTCTATCCAGTTCCGAAAACCTTCCCTCCCCAGGCAGAGCCCCGAGCTCGTGCAGGGGTCTCCCTCCACTCTTGCCCCCCCGTCCCCGGCCACCTGCCACCTCTTCCCGTCCCTAGGGATCGGCTTGCTCGGGACATCTCACACAGACGGAGTCACACGGCACGTGGCCTTTCGTGCCTGGCTTTGCTCACTCATGCTTTCCAGGTTTGTCCGTGCTGTAGGAGGGAGGACCCCTCGCTCCTGTTTACGGCCACGTAATATTCCGTCGTCCGGCTAGACCGCAGTCTGCTGATCTGCTCCTCCAGCAACAGACGTTTGGGCTGTTTCCACCGTTGGGCTGTTATGAATAGCGTCGTCACGAGTACCTGAGCACAGGTGTTTGTCTGCGCACCTGTTTCCCATTCTTTGGGGGTATATACCCAGCAGAGGAATTCCTGGCTCGGACCGTAGTTCTGTGTTTAAGGTTTTGAGAGGCCACCGGCTGCTTCCACAGGGGCTGACCGTGCACCCGCCGTGGGTAAGAGGCCAGCTTTTCAAAATGAAATTCCTTTCCTTTAAAAGTGAGCTGATTTTAAAAGAAAGAAACGTAAAATTAAAAAAAGAAAGGAAAGGGAAAAAACTGTTAAGTAAAAACCAAAGCGAGTTGATTTAAAGGAAACGTGATGGAAGTCGTGGTACAGGCATCCAGGCACATCGGGGAGTGGACGCCCAAGGGCCCGCGGCGCGGCGGGGCTCAGGAGGGACCAGGTCACCCGCCCTCCCCAGCCCGGGGCGGTGGGTCTGGCGGGGGCGCTGTGCCATTGCCGGCGAGCCCCGCGGCCGCCCCCCCTTGCCGCACTGCGGAGACGCCGCCGGCCCTCTGCCCACGGCCCCTGGCTCCATGCCGCACACGGCCGGGGGCGCTGGAGAGGCTCGGGCGCAGCACGGTGCTTTCTCCTCCTGGTTCCGGCGTTCCCCTCTCACGAGGCACCTGCCACCCAGGGGGGTCTCCAGCGCCCAGCAGACAGCAGGACCCTGGCGCAGCTTCGCCGCATCCCTCAGGCGGCCTTTTGGCACGTGTCGAGGCCCAGCGCCTCGTCCCTGGGTCAGGTGGAGGTGGGGGGGTCCGCCTTTGGGGGCTCCGGCTCAGCCCTGGGTGTGCTGGTTGCCCTTAGAGCTGTCGTCCCTGTTCTTTGGAGAATTTTATTTCCTTCTTTCTAGCCAGTACTTTGTTACATCCATCCTTGGTTAATCACTCCTTATAGTAAACATTTCTCTCGTTTTTGCAAATTTTGCTTATTTAAAAAATATTTTTATTTACCGACTTTTGCAATTTATACCTCCCCCCGCCCCCGATGATTCCCTCATCTGCTCGTTGTTTGCACAACTTCTCTGGGAGGCACCGGGAAGCGAACCCCCGGCATGGGAGGCGAGTGCTCAACAGCCTGAGCCACATCTGCTCCCCGTGGGCTGCGGCGCCTGCTGGCTGGTGGCGTCTGCTCGTTGCGGCATCTAGCTCTTCTTTAGGAGGCACTGGGGCCCAAACCCGGGACCTCCCTGTGGTAGGCGGGCGCCCAACTGGTCGAGCCACGTCTGCTTCCCTGTACTAATCATTTCCTATCCACAGAGTGGCGTGGTTTCTTCTCCTAACTGGCCCCTGAATAACACAAAGGGACACTGTTCCAGTCTTGTCTCTCGCCCACAGAGCCTAGCAAGTATTGCATATTTGAAAATGTGGGGTGAACGCATTCATAAACCACAGCTCTTTTTTTTATTTTTGGTTCACCTCCCATAGGAGACAATTTTTCACCTCTCCATGGATCAGAGCAACGAGACGATCTGGACTGTGGAAACTGAACAAACATATATTAGGCTCCGTGTAAGGCATATTCTTGGTGCTGCCGAAGATACAAAAATACTTATTTTCAAAGAGGATAGATAAGTTGCTCACATGTACTCAAGTTTAGGGAAGCTATTGACCAAACCTGCTGTGATTTCTTTCCTTTTCTCTTTATTTTTTTTTTTATGCAAAAGACCCAGGGTGGCTGCCCCTCCGTGTGCTGGTTGAAGATGGTGAAAGTCAGTGGTATCAGTTAACAGGGTATCAGTTAACAGGGTATCAGTTAACAGGGTATCAGTTAACTTGGTATCAGTTAACGAGCATTGCCTCACCTGGGCGAGGAGTCTATCCCAGCTGAGGTCGCCAGGGGGCGCTCTCATCAGTTGTTGAGAACTGAGAAGCCCTGGAAGGCCAGCAGCCCTGTGCTTTGGGTTTCCAGACCGTAGGGAAATAAAGTGCCCCGAGGCTTGGGCTTGGGATTAGAACTTGGTTCTAGTCCAGACTTGGTCCTGACAAGCTGTGTGACCTACAGCAAGTTGTTCAATGTCTCTGAACCTTGGTTTCCTCATTGAAACGAGAGAACCAACAGGCTAGCCAGGGTTTGGTGAAAATGTCTCTCCCTGAGGGGTGGTGTAAATGGAATAAACGCTTTCTGGAAGGTGATTTGGTAATAGGAACCCAGAGTCAGCTCTCAAATTCAAATCCCCAGGGGCCAGTGGATAGTATAAGAGAGTGAGCCCTTCTAATACAAGGGCAGCTCTGTGATTGTCCGAGATAAGCTGGGAATCTGAACTTTCATTGGAAACCTTTCATTTTAAATGTTGGCACGCATTTTTAAAAAAATCGTATGCTCCAAATCTAACTCAGCAAAGCGCCACATCCGCCTTGGGGCCATCAGTTTGAGATCCCTGATGAAGAAACCTAAAAATCCACCTTTTGACTCAGGAATTCCACTTCTAGGAATCCATCCATGAAAAATAATGCAAAAATGTGGACGAAGATTTATACACACACTTGAGTGTTGTTTTGAAAGCCCAAAGCTGGAAAGCCCCTGAATGTACAGCAACGGGAGTCGGGCACGGGCGCGTGGCTCAGCCCCGTGGGGGGCACCTGTCAGCCACTCCGCGGGTTTTGTGCAGATCATGGAATGTTGCCGGCAGATCCGGGCGCTGCGTTACGCAGGGGAGTCCGTCCCCGATTGTCCTCTTGGCAAATATGCCCTTTTCCCTTATGACGGGACAAAAGGGTTCCCCCAATGCCACCTCACACTGGCTGAGTTAGGTCGATGGAACAATAGGTGATTTGCTCCTCCTTTCCTCTATTTTCCAAATTTGGCATATATTTGAGTTGCTGTAACTTATCTTCTTTGGCACTTTCCTCATTCTATTCACATTTTAAAGCTTCTTTTTTTTAAAAAAAATCTCAGAAGCACACCTCTATGTAACCTTTTGCTCAGCACACACTTGTCCTGTCACTACTTTTGGCAGAAATCCATTCCCCTGCCCTACCTGCCCCTGTTAAAAAGTATATATAAAAGCATTTAAATCCAAATAATTTTGAGCAGTTTTTTTTTTTTAAGATTTATTTTTATTTACTTCTCTCCCCTTCTCCCCTTGTCTGCTCTGTGTCCATTTGCTGTGTGTTCTTCTGTGTCCACTTGCATTCTCGGAAGCACCAGGAATCTGTGTCTCTTTTTGCTGCATCAGCTCTCCATGTGTGTGGCATCATTCCTGGGCAGGCTGCACTTCCTTTCCCACTGGGCGGCTCTCCTTATGGGGCGCACTCCTTGCGCATGGGGCTCCCCTATGCGGGGGACACCCCTGCATGGCACGGCACTCCTTGCACGCATCAGCACTGCACATGGGCCAGCTCCACACGGGTCAAGGAGGCCCGGGGTTCGAACCCTGGACCTCCCATGTGGTAGGTGGACGCTCTATCAGTTGAGCCACGTCCACTTCCCAATTTCTGAGCAGTTTTTGACACAGCCTGTTGCCTGCAAAGATCAAACAGTGACAGCCCTCTCTCGCGTCCTGCTGCTGCTTCCGGCCCTCTAGGCCGGGGCGGCTCTTTCACTGAGCAACTTGGCGCAAACGGGCCTTTTTTGCTCTTCCTCTTGGGATTCATTTTCTGAAACAGATGGACCTCCCCAGCAGTCTGATGGTTTCCACCCTGGGTTCTTCCTGCAAAACCTGAATTCGTTTTGCCTCCTCTACGACCAGAGGTCAGTGATGGTGTCTCCATAAGAGAAAAAGAAAAAGAAGAAACAAAAGAAGAAACAACCTCCTGCTGTGTTCCGCGCCTACCCGGGGGCTCTGCCACCCCGGGGGCCCTGCATGCACCGCTGGGAGCGTGGGTCGCGTGCAAGGGGTCCTCACCCAGCCTCGGGACTCGGACGGGGCTGCCCCATGGCTGGTGCCTCCCCTGAGATTGCACGGTTCTCTTGGAGCAATCCTAGTCCCAGCCCCCCAAAAAGGCCCCTGCCCTCTCAAGGCGCTAAGAAGTAGCTTTAGAAGAGGACTGCTACCCATCAGCGAGCCGAGGAGGAGGCAGAGAGGATCCCACACGGGGTGCTCCCGGTGGGCTGCATGGAGGAGGCAGCGCTCGGGCCGGGCCTGCAGGGCCGAGAAGGGTGGAGAAAGAAAACCTCTCCACCTTGCCTTGTCGGTAGAGCGCCCCATCTGTGGCTGAGGCCGGGTCGGCTTACCCGGGGGTCCGCTTTCCCGGGGGTCCGCGGCCCTTGGGCCTGGCTGCACCTGCCCCTGCAGGAGGATCCCGCGCCTGCCGCGCGTCCCCAGGTGGCCAGCAGGTGGCGCGCCCGGGCTGCGCGGGGCGGGGGGCGGGCGGGGGGCGGGCGGGGGCCGGGGGCTGCGCGGGGCGGGGGGCTGCGGGGGGCGCGCAGGGGCTTCTCTGGCTCCGGCCGCCCTGGGCGTGGGGCGCCGCGGGCAGGACTGTGACCCCGGGCGCGGGGTGGGGGGGGGAGGCACGCTCCTTCCTGCGGGGGCTGCGGGGACGGCCCCGGGCCCCCGGTGGAGTGGGTGGGGGGCGCGGGGGGGGGACGACCGGCCACAGACCCCCGAGGGGCCTCACCGTCTTGGCAAACGGCCCCGCGGTGCGCCGGGTAACAGGATTTTAAGAAGTCACTGCAGACTGAATTATATATTTGAATATGGGCAAGAAGGGGAAATTTTAGGTTGTATGTATGCTACAAGAATAAAAGTTAAAAAAAAAAACAACAAATAACAGAGGACTGTACAATACAAAAAGAAACCCTAATATGAATCACGCACTGTAGTTAATTGTGCAATTAGGGTAACGTTCTTTTCTTAGGCGGTCCAGGGATTGAGCCCAGAACCCCCTATGCGGGAAGCAGGCGCTCAGCCCCTGAGCTACATCCGCTCCCCTTAATTTTCTTTCATCAGTTGTAACAGTTGCGGCACTAATGCAAGCTGTTGGTGGGGTAATGTGGGCACTCTGTATTTTCTGCATGATTTTTCTGTAAGCCTACAACTTCTCTAATTAGAAACATTATTTAAAACAACAACCACTGCAGAATGGGAGCTGAAGAGTTAAGAATTCCAGTTGAAACCCCTCGGGTGGCCTCACCCCAGGACCCCCCCATCAGTCCCGGTGACTCTGATGCCCACCTGCGGCCAGAGGTGGGCGCTCCCGCCTGGACACTGCGGGTGCACCCGATGGTGCTGCCCCCGGGCGGTGTGTGGCACGGTCCCCAGGAAAAGAGGAAGGCGGTGACAGAGGCCGTGCGCCCGCTGACGGGGTCGCGGGCGCCCCTGCCTGGCCGGGAGCCCTGCGCGGCCCCTCACGGAGGCGGTGGGCCAGGAAAGAGAAATGTCTTACGGTTGAAGGAGTCAGATCATTTTCAAAAATTTTTTCTTGGGGTCACATAGAGACCACATAAAATCACCCATTTTATCCCCTTTCAATGATACAGCTCCGTGGTGGTGACCCCACGCCGTCAGCACCATCTGGGATCAAAATGCTTCCATCCCCCCGAAGAGAAACTGCCCGCCTGCAGCGGGGGCAGCCCGGTCCCCGCGCCCCCCACCCCTGGCACCCCGCGCTCAGTTTCCTCCAGGAGCCCAGATTTTGGAGCCAGACGGCGGCTCTGCCCGTCGGGGCTCCTACTGCCCGCAGTGCCTGGGCCTCCTCGGGGTCCTGGCTGTGAGTGGCGCTGGCTGTGTCCGGCTGTCTTACGGGGAGGTGGGCACAGCATCGAGACGGCGGAAGTAAGGCGCTCTGCCTGCTCGGCCTGGGGGCCGCCTCCCCCAGGAGCAGGGCAGAACCAGGGCGCAGGGGCGCTGCCACCTCCACCAGGGCCGGGGGCGGTCGGGAGCCCCGTTGGAGCCGTGCGTTCCAGCGGCCGTGTCCACAGGGTGCAGCGAGTGGCCTCGGGGCGCTGCGTCCCTGCCACCCCCGCACCCACCCAGCTTCAGACTAGACACTGCAGAGCCCCCTCCCACGACCCCCTGGAGCGCCAGCGGGCGCGCCGCCTCCTGCGGTACCTTCCCTGGCGGGCCCCACCCCACACGCAGAACCGAGCTGCACGGGAGCCTGGCGAACGTCACCTGCCGGTTCAGGAAGACGCTTTGGAGGAAGGCGGGAGCAGATGCTGAGGCGGGGCGAGCTCGCTAGCTCGGAAGGTGCCCTGGAAAGGTGGGACCCAGGAAGCGGCTCCCCTCCAGCCACAAGGGCCTCCAGACCTCCCCCCGCTCCACAGGCTCCCTCCGGCCTCGAGGCCTTTGCACCTGTCCTGCCTCTTTCTGGAATGTTCATCCCTGCCCCTCTGTCTGCCCAGAACAAGTCGACCTCTGCTCAGCTCCAAAATGCCACTTCCTCGCCATGGCTTTATTAGGTGAAAATGACAGCGACCGTATGTCCCCCCACCCCGACGCGAGAAGAGAGCAGCCCGTCATGGTACGTCCAGGCAACGAGAGAGAACAAACCGTGCACGTGTGGAGACTCGCGAGTCTCGCGGACAGCCCTGTTGCGCAAAGCAGCCTCCTGGAAGGAGGGCATTCGATGTGCTTCCATTTATACAAAGTTCACAAAGAAACAAAGTTCATCTACGGCCAAAGGGATAGAAAGAGTGGTGGCTTTGCGGGGGTGGGTATTGTTTGGGGAGGGGCACAAGGGGGCTTTCTGGGGGTTGAAAATGTTCTAGATCTTGGTCAGGGCCATGGCTGCATTTGGGTGGCCCAGCAGTAAAAGTTCACCGCGTGGTGCCCTTGGCGTGAGTGCACGTTATAACATCAGTTGTGTCTCCATAAAAAAGTGAAAGCAACGAAAATAGCCAAGTGCCTTCTCGGTGCAGCCTTATCCCACCCCGGCTCAGATCCCCCACTCCAAGCTCTTCCAGCGCTTAGCACAGCCGTGACTTTGCCCTGCGGGGTTTATCACTCTCGGCCTCTTTCCCCATAGGCCGGGGACCCCGTGGGGTGGTCTCTGGCCTTGCCCCACCACCGCACCTGCAGCGCCCGGCGCTCGTCTCAGGCGTGCGTGCAGATGGCCAGCGTTTCGGGCCAGCCCGCTCTGGCGTCAGCCAAGGCGCCTGTGAGCCTGGTCCTTGAGATGCGGCTTCTAAAGCAGCAAGGGAGATGAATCAGACTTGCAGCTGATGACATGCTCCAGCTGTCCAGCTGGCTGTGCAGGCAGGGGAGGCAGGTTTGCAAAAATAGAACCACCCACGCCCACCACTCCTCCCCCTCAAAACGTTCCCTGTTCAAACACCTTAAAGAAAAAAGACGATTCTCTCCCCTTGAATCCCAGCACTTTTATTTCTTAGAATCCAGCACATGTCATCTTTATGTAACTGCCTTTCATGTGGGTTTCGGGGGTGGAGAATGCTGTGTCTCAAAGGGGAGAAGGAAGAAGTGAAGAATTCCTGTGCCTGTCTGGATGGGAGGGGGCAGGGGACATCCCCTAATGCTGCATTGCTCTAGGCCACCTGCTGTCCAGGGCCAGCAAGACTTTCACCGCCCCAGACGGCAGAGGCCACCACCGGGAAGCAGATGCTGGCTCGGTGGAAGGACATGTTTTGAAATGATTAGAGAAGTGACTTTGAAACATGGTGAGCCCCCCGTCCCTGGAGGTAGGCAAGTAGAGACTAAAAGAGCATTCGTAGGGGGTATGGTGGTGCAGGCAGAGGGTGGGGTGGGGACTTAGGAAGCTGGACCTCAGATCCCCTAGACTCATATCTTTATCCTTTTGAGAATGATGCAAACCAGTATCAAAAGTATTATTTCCTCATGTGAAAAATGAGTGTGGTTGATAGTGCATATATAAGAATGTTTTTCTCTGAAACAGAACAAACGTGCATTCATATTGTAAGTATTAATATCAGGGTGATATCTGGGCAAAAATACAACCAAAGCAAACTATGAACAATAGTGTATAGTAATATACTAATAATCTCCCATCAATGGTTAAAAGATTGAAAAAAGGAAATATGCTAAGTGGAAGAAACTGGACGGAAGGCGTTACATACTGTTTGACTCCATCTTTACAAAATATAAACACAAATGAATTGGAGAGACAACTAGACCAGCAGCTACGTATGGCAGGGGCAGGAGAGGGAGATCGAGAGGTGACCACTAAGGGGCAGGGATTTGTTTTTATTTGATTTTTGGTTATTATTATTATTGGGGTAATGAAAATGCTCTAGTATTGATTGAAGTGATGAATGCACAACTCTGTGATTATACCACATGGCCATTGATTGTACACTTTGGATAGATTGTATGGTTTATGAAATGTTTCAATAAAATTGGTTTTTTAAAAAGTATTGTTTTCTAGCCCAGACAACCTCAACAATACATAAAAGAAAGAAAGGCAGTTGTGATTTATTAAGCTCCTACGGGTTAGCTCAGCTGGGGGCAAGGGGGCGGGGTAGGTCCACGTCCAGTATTGGCTGAGAGCTGCTTGGGTGGAGAGGGTGGGAGGCAGCTTTTCTCCAGCTCTCTGCTGTGTCAGCCCACCTGCTGTTGCAGTTGCCAGAAAGGGGGTGGGGGGGGGAGGGCGGAGTTTAAGGCACAGGCACAGGCATCCCCAATGAGTGGCCTTTTTTGGAAGTGGGATGTGGGCAGGGCGGCTGCTGTGTTTCCTCCCGCCACTTCCTAGCTGTGTGACTTCGTAGCCTCTCTGTGCTTCCCCCACCTCCTCTGTTAGGAGGCCTGAGCTACCTGAGTGTAGAAGGCTGGAAACTGTGCTCGGCCCACAGGTATGCAGGCAAGAATCCCAGGCATCCAAGAGGGAGTCCCTGCTACATCCCGTTTTACAGAGGAAGCCACCAAGCTCAGAGAAGTCAAGCAGAGTACACGGTGCTGCACAGCAGAAGCCCGCTGCGTTGTCCCTTCTGGGGGTCAAGACGGGGGGCCGTTTCAGGTTTTGTTTTACAGCAGTAAAATACATGGAACTTAAAACTTGCCACCTGAGCCATTTTTAAGTGCACAATTCAGTGGCATTCATTGCATTTGCAATGTTGTGCTACCACCACCGCCATCCATCACCAAAGGCTTTTCGTCACCCGAGAAGGAAACTATTGATCCGTGAAGTAATAACTCCCCGTAACCTTTCTCCAGCTCCTGATAACCTCTAATCTACTTTTTTTTTTTCTAATCTACTTTCTGTCTCTTTATGAATTTGCCTGTTCTCAGCATTTCATCTATGTGGACTCATACAGTGCTGTCCTTTCGTGCCTGGCTTGTCTCACTCCACACGAGGTCGCCAAGTTTCATCTGTGCTGTCAAATGTATCAACACTTCCTGCCTTGTCTGTGGCTGAATGACACGCCATTGTGTGCGTGTAGCTCGTTTTGTTTGTCCGTTCATCTGTTGGTGGACCTTTGGGCTGCGTTCACCTTTGGGCTACTGTGAATAGTGCCGCTGTGAACGTGGGTGTACACGTATCTGTTTGAGTCCCATTTTCCATCTTTGGGGTGTGTGCCAGGAGTGGAATTGCTGGGTCAGATGGTAATTGTACGTTTAATTTTTTGAGGAACCACTAACCTGCTTTTCACAGCAATGAATCATTTTGCAGCCCCGCCGGCAACGTACGAGGATCCTAATCTCCCCACATCCTCGCGGACACCCGTTATTTTCCTTTTTTTTTTCCTAAATAGTCATCCCAGTGGATATGAAATGACACTCATTGTGTTTTTTATCTGCACTTCACTAATAACTAATGTTGTTGAGCATCTTTTCATGCGCTTAGTGGCCACAGGTCGATCTTCTTTGGAGAAAGGTGTAGCCAAATCCTCTGCCCGTTTTTAAAATTGGGTTGTCTATTTGTTGTTGCATCAGAATTCTTTCTATTTTATGGATATTAAATCCTTGTCAGATACACGATTTGCAACTATTTTCTCTCATTCTGCAGTTGTTTTTTCACTTTCTTGATAATGTCCTCTGAGGCACAAAAGTTTTTAATTTGATGAAATACCATTTATCTATTTTTTGTTGTTGTTGCTCCTGCTTTGGATGGCATATCGAAGAATTCATTGCCAAATCCAAGGTCATGGAGATTTACCTGTTTTATCTTCTGAGAGTTTGATGCCTGTGGCTCTTATATTTAGGTTGTTGATCCATTTTGAGTTAATTCTTGGATATGTGTGAGTAGGAGGTATAATTTCACTCTTTCACATGTAAAATCCAGTTGTCCCAGCACCATTTGTTAAAGGGACTATTCTTTTCCTATTGAGTGATCTTGGCACGCTTGTCAAAAACCCACTGGGGACGTGGGTGTGGCTCAAGCGACTGAAGGCCCTCCTCCCACATGGGAGTCCCGGGCTTGGTTCCCAGTGTCTCCCGAAGAAGACAAGCAAGACAACGAGCTGATGCAGCGGGCTGGCACAGCGAACTGGTGCAACGAGATGACACTACTACAAGATGATGCTACAAGAGACACGAGGAGGAAAACGTAATGAGAAACAACAAAGCAGGGAGTGGAGGTGGCTCAAGTGATTAGGTGCCTCCCTCCCACATCAGAGGTCCTGGGTCTGGTTTCTGGTGCCCCCTGAAGAGACAAAAACAAACAATAAAACTAACTTGGGGAATTTGATGTGGCTCAGTGGTTGAGTGCTGGCTTCCTACATACAAGGTTCCAAGTTCAATCCCCGGCCCAGGGTACCACAAAAAACAAACAAAAAACCATTGGCCATAACTATATGGGTTCATTTCTGAGCTCTGCATTCTATTCCACTGATCTTTGTCTGTCCTTGGGCCAATACCACACTGTTTTGATTACTGTAGCTTTATAGTAAGTTTTGAAATTGGGAAATGTGAGTCCTCCTACTTCATTCTTTTTCAAGGTGGTTTTGGCTAGTTAGAGTTCCCTGCAATTCCATGTGAATTTGAAGATCAGCTTTTCCATTTCTGGGGGGAAAGGCTGTAGGAATGTTGACAAGGACTGCAGTGATTCTGCCAGTCACTTTGGGTAGTATCGACATCGCAACACTATTAAGTCTTCCAGTTCATGAACACAGCATGTCTTTCCATTTATTTAGTCTTCTTCAATTTCTTTCAGCAATACTTTGTCATTTTCAGTGTAAAAGTCTTGCACCTCCTTGGCTGAATTTATTCCTGGGTGTTTTATTCTTTTACATGCAATTGTAAATGTAATTTTCTTAATTTCTTTTTGGGTCATTCATTGCTGGTGTATAGAAATACAAACAATTTTGGGTGTTGATCTGGTGCCCTGCAACTTGGCCGAATTTGTTTTTTATTTATTTATTCTGCCCCCACCCCCTGCCGCTTATGCCCGCTGTCTGCTCTGTGTCCATTCACTGCACGTTCTTCTGTGTCTGCTTCTCTTCTTGTCTTCTCTTTAGGAGGCACCAGGAACCAATCCTGGAACCTTCCAGCATGGGAGAGAGGCGCTCAATCTCTAGAGCCACGTCAGCTCCCTGGTTTGTTGTGTCTCTCACTGTCTTTCCTCTGTGTCTCTTTTTTGTTGCATCATCTTGTGTCAGCTCTCCGCACAGGCCAGCTCTCCATGCGGGCCAGCTCACCTCCACCAGGAGGCCCTGGGAACCAAGCCCGGGACCCTCCGTATGGTAGAGGGAGTCCAATCGCTTGAGCCATAGCCGCTTCCCCAAATTTGTATTTGAGGGTTTTTCTAAGTAGAGTATTGTGTCATCTGAGAACAGAGATAGTTTTACTTGTGCCTTTCCAATTTGGATGGCTGTTTTTTGTTTTTTTTCTTTTTCTTGCTCAATTACTCTAGCTAGAACTTCTGGTACACTGTTAAGCAGAAGAGACAAAAGTGGGCATCCTTGTTTTGTTTTTCAATTTAGGGGAAAGTTTCAACTTTGAATGTGATGCCAGCTGTGGGTTTTCCACAAATGCTTTTTAACACATTGAGGAAGTTTCCTTCTATTACTAGTTTTTCTGAGGGTTTTTGGTGTGTTTTTTTTGGTCATGAAAGGGTGCTTGATTTTTGTCAAATGCTTTTCTGCATCAATTGCTGTGATCACATATTTTTTTTCCTTCATTCTCTTAATATGGTGTATTATATAGATTTTTTTTGCACTCCTGAGATAAATTCCACTTAGTTATAGCATATAATCCTTTTACTGACCTGTTGGATTTAGTTTGCTAGTGTTATGTTGAAGATTTTTGCATCTGTATCCATAAGGGATGTTGGCCTCTAATTTTATTTTGGGGGGGTGTCTTTATCTGGCTTTGGTATCAGGGTAATACTGGCCTCATAGAGTTAGGAAGTATTCCCTCCTCCTATAATTTCTGGAAGAGCTTGACAAGGATTGATGTTCTTTTGTCTTAACTGTGAGGTAGAATCCTCCAGGGAAGCCATCTGGCCCTGGACTTTCTTTGTTGGGAGTTTTGGATTACCGATGGCTTTTGTCATTTTGAGCAGTGTTCCAAGGACTCTCTGTCCAGTGCTCTCCTGGGGGAAGAACAAGGCAGCATCTGGCCTCCAACAGCACTTCCCTCCCGCTTCCTCCTCTGGCCCTGCTTCAAGCCGGCCTCCCCCGGGCAGGGACGGCAGCACCACCGGCCTCCACTCTTGAAGGGCCTGGGGTCATCAGCCCCCTCCCCCAGCAGCTCTGGCCGGCACCACCACTTAGCTCAGTTTCCCGCTCGAAGTTTCCAGCAGGCGGGACGTGCGCGGAGGAAGAAGAGCCTCCAGAGAGACCTGGGGCACCTGATGAGCACCCCCTCCCCGCCCGCCCCACCTCGGGCCTCCCAGCCTCCAGACCCCTGCCCCCGCCCCAGGCCGGTGCAAGTCCAGCTGGGACCAAGAGGGCCGGGGAAGGGGCCGCCGGCTCGCCTATGTCCCGGGGGCTGCTGCCCATCACCTCCGTGGCTGGACATTTCCCAGAGCATTTGGAAGCCAAGCCACGAGAAGAGCTTGCCGCGTGGCACGGTGAGAAGGCGGAGCCCTCGGTGGCACAGGACCCTCACCAGCTCATCTGCTCGCTCATCCGCCCGCTCGACCGACGTTCCAGTCTGCTGGGCTGCCGAAATGCGGATTCCGTGGGAGGGGCTGGCTTTCGCAGTGGGGATTTAACCGTCTACACACTTAGAGTCTTGAGGCTGTGAAAGCGTCCACATCCAGGCATCTGCAAGGCGAAGCTTCCTTCCTGAAGACCCGCTGCCGGCGATCCTGGACCCCTCACCACGTGGCGAGGCAATGGTGGCACCTGCTGGTTTCTCCCTGTTTTCCTGGGTTTTGCTGCCTCCAGCCTCCTGCTTCTGTGGCCCCCTCTCCCCTCTCCCCTCTCCCCTCTCCCCTCTCCCCTCTCCCCTTTCCCCTCTCCCCTCTCCCTCTTCATCCTGTTTACAAAGGACTCCAGGAAGGGAGTAGGACCCACGCTGGGCCACGCCGTAACTGAAGTCGCCTCATCACAAGGCCCTGCTTACAATAGGTTGACGCCAACAGGAGTGGATTAGCTGTAAGGCCACACGTTTCCTGGGTCCACAGAGCCTCAGGCCATCACAGTCAGCGATCTTTCTGCACACCTTCCTCTGTGCCACACACGGCTCCTATCGGGTGGAGGCTGCAGGGGAGCGGGGAGCAGAGCTCGGTGGGATCAGGGACAAGGAGCCCCAGAAGGCATGGCTGGGGCACCTGAAGGTTGTTGCCCATAAAAGTATCATTCATCCCAATTTCAAGGTGGGAAACCGAGGGTCAGAGAGGGAGACATGCGCTTCAGAATCACACCACCAGGGAAGCAGATGTGGCTCACGCAGTTGAGCCACCACCTACCATATGGGAAGGCTCTGGTTTGGTTCCCAGTGCCTCCTGGAGAAGACAAGCAAGACAGCGAGCTGCTGCAACAGGCTGGCATGGGGATCTGATGCAACAAGATGATACAACAAGGAGACACAAAGAAGAAACACAATGAGAGACTCAACAAAGCAGGGAGCTGAGGTGGCTCAAGCGACTGAGCATCTCTCTCCCACATAGGAGGTCCCGGTGCCTCCTAAAGAGAAAATGGCCAGACACAGAGAGCACACAGTGAATGGACACAGAGCAGACAGCAAGCACAAAATAATGAGGGTGGGAGAGTAAATAAATAAAATAAATCTTTAAAAAAACCACCACCAGGGAAAGGTGGAGCTGGGGACAGAAACAGCAGAACTCCTCTCACCTGCTGGGCAGGCAGGGCGAGTCGCCAGACCACTCAGAGGATTTCCAGACCTTGCAGTGTCCACAGACAAGGGACCAAACTTGAAAGAGACCCCCTGGCTTAAAAAAAAAAAAAAAAAAGCTTTATTATAGTAACCTGTATACAACACACAATTTCCCATTTTAACCATTTTCAAGCATACCATTCAGTGACATTCAGTGACATTCATACATTCACTATTCCGTGTTATCTTCACTGCCACCCATTACCAAAATCTCTCCATCATCCCAAACAGTAGCTGACTCTGTACCCCTTAAGTGTGAACTCCCCCTTCTCCTCAGCTCTGTCCCCTGGTAACCACCGCTCAGCTATCTGTCTCTCTGAATTTGCATGTTCTAGATTCCATGTAAGTAAGATTCCGCAACACCTGTCTTCTGTTGCCTGGCTTATTCCACTCAGTGTGATTCTTCAAGGCTCATCCACGTCTGGCTTAGCTTGCCAAAGTGCTGCCTATGCAATACGTTGGCTTTTATCATGGGAATTTTATTAGGGGAAAAGCTTATAGTTCTGAGGCTATGAAATGTCCAAATCAAAGCACGATCAGAGATGCTTTCTCACCAAAGCCAGTTATGGGTGGTCCTGGTGTCCTGCCACTTGGTGATGTAAGACGGTGGCCAAGGTCCCTGCCTTCCCCCCTGGGCTCACTGTCTCCTTACACCAGCTGTGGGCGGTCAGGCATATGGCTCGTCTCTTCAGCCTTGAGCTGCCCCGCGGGCCCAGCCTCTTGGGGGCTTCATGCTTCAGTTTTGACTGCTAGCCATCCTCGAGTGCTCTCTCACATGGCAGGATCAAAACGTCAGCTCTCTTTTCTCTGTATGTTTCTTCCTCTGTGTCTCCATTTATATAAAATCCAATAAGGGGCAGCAGACTTGGCTCAGTGGTTAGGGCGTCCGTCTACCACATGGGAGGTCCGCGGTTCAAACCCCGGGCCTCCTTGACCTGTGTGGAGCTGGCCCATGCGCAGTGCTGATGCGCGCAAGGAGTGCCGTGCCACACAGGGGTGTCCCCCGTATAGGGGAGCCCCACACACAAGGAGTGCGCCCCTTAAGGAGAGCCACCCAGCGTGAAAGAAAGTGCAGCCTGCCCAGGAATGGCACCGCACACACAGAGAGCTGACACAGCAAGATGACGCAACAAAAAGAAACACAGATTCCCGTGCCACTGACAACAACAGAAGAGGACAAAGAAGAACACGCAGCAAATAGACACAGAGAACAGACAACTGGGGTGGGGGAGGGGAAAAGGGGAGAGAAATAAATAAATAAATCTTTTTTTAAAAAATCCAATAAGAGGGCAAAGACCCAACCTGGATCACACTTTACTGAGGTAATCAAATCAAAAGCCCTAAAGTGATCTAACCAAAAGCCCCTTAACTGAAGGTCATGCAATCAAAGGGTCTCACTCCCACAGGAATGGATTGGTTCAAACACATACTCTTTTTTGGGATTCACCAAATTTAAATTGTCACAATGTTGTAGCATGTATCAGAATCCTTTTTTTTTTTTTTAAGCTGAATAATATTCCATTGTATGGTGTATTAGTCAGCCAAAGAGGTGCTGATGCAAAATACCAGAAATTGGTTGGTTTTTATAGAGGGTATTTATTTGGGGTAGGAGCTTACAGTTACCAGGCCATAAAGCATAAGTTACTTCCCTCAACAAAGTCTATTTGGAGCAAGGCGGCTGCCAACATCTATGAGGGCTCAGGCTTCCTGGGTTCCTGTGTTCCTGGGGCTTGCTTTACTCTGGCTTCAAGGTTCCTTCCTTCCTGGGACTGGCTTCTCTTTCCTCTGTGTGCTGACTTCCCAGAGCTCCAGCTTAAGTCTTCAGCATCAAAGTCCAACATCAAAACTTCAACATCAGAAAACCCTCCACTCTGTCCTTTGCCATGCCTTTTACCAAGGGGTGGGGACTCAACGTCCTAATCATAACTAATCACGCCCAGGTACAGATCAGATTACAAGCATAATCCAATATTTCTTTTTGGAATTCATCAATTATATCAAACGGCTACATATGGATAGCCCACATTTTGTTAACCGGTTCATCTGTGGGTGGACACTTGGGTCGCTTGGTGTTTTGGGGCTAGTGTGAACGTGGGTGGACGACCACTGGATTTGGGGCCCTACCCTCAGGGAGAAGGCAGTCGACACGGGTGGGCCTTGGAGCCAGCCGCCTGCCTCTGCCGTCCCTGCTCTCCTAGAGCGGGAACCTGCTTCACCTCTCCAAACCTCGGCTCCCTCACTGTGGAAGGGCGCCACGAGTGCCTCCTCAGTGGCTTGTGGTGGATTCACCACAGAGGTTCTCAGCGGATTCACTGAGAAAAATCCACGTCCAGTGCTCTTCAGCCCGGGAGCTAGCCTACACCAGCGTCGGAGGGAGGCGGCCCCCCGTGTTATTATCTTTATGAAGATGTGAGGGAGCGAGCGCCATCTGCCACCAACACCGGCGTGCACTGTGGGTGGATGGAGCCCCTTCCCCAAAAGTCATGTCCACGTCGCAACCCCCGGGATCTGTGAGTGTGACCTCATTTGGAAAAAGGCTTTTTGCTGAGGTCATCACGGATCTCCTGAGTTATCTGGGGGGGCTCTAAATCCAATGACGAGTGTCCTTGTAAGGGGCCAACGAGGAGAGGACACCCACACAGAGGAGGAGGCCGGGTGAAGATGAAGGCGGAGCTTGGACAGGTGCGGCCTCAAGCCAGGAGCCCCTGGGAGCCCCCTTCCCCAAAACCCGGACGAGGCCAGGACGCAGCCTCCGGTGCGCGCGTGGCCCCGCCGCCGCGTGGCTCTCGGCCCTCTGGACCCCAGCACAGCGATCCGTTCCAGCAGCCACAGGAGGTGACCCGTCTACAGCTGGGTAGGAGAGCAAAGCCCGCGGGAGCGGGACGCGGAGCGGGGAGCCGCGGTGGAGGAGCTGCGCTCACAGGACCCTCAGCCCCACGCCGAGGGGGGGTGCTTTAGAAAGCAGGCGCCTCCACCGGCCGCCGCGTCCTGTCACTCATCTGAATGAGGACGAGGATGATGATAATCTACCGCTAGGCAGTGTTTTCTTCGAGCCACGCTCCATTTTATTTTTTTTTAAGATTTATTTATTTATTTAATTCCCCCCCTCCCCCGGCTGTCTGTTCTCTGTGTCCATTTGCTGCGTCTTGTTTCTTTGTCCGCTTCTGTTGTCGTCAGCGGCACAGGAAGTGTGTGTGGCGCCATTCCTGGGCAGGCTGCACTTTCTTTCGCGCTGGGCGGCTCTCCTTATGGGTGCACTCCTTGCACGTGGGGCTCCCCTATGCGGGGGACACCCTTGCGTGGCAGGGCACTCCTTGCGCGCATCAGCACTGCGCATGGGCCAGCTGCACACGGGTCAAGGAGGCCCGGGGTTTGAACCGCGGACCTCCCATGTGGTAGACGGACGCCCCAACCACTGGGCCAAGTCCGTTTCCCCACGCTCCGTTTTAATAACTCCTTTAGTCCCGGCCATCCCTACGAGGTCTCCTCTCGGCTTATAGGTGAGGCAACTGGAGGCCCAGAGAGGTTAATTAACTGGCCCCATGCCACACAGCCAGGAAGTGGTAACATCGCAGTAAAGCTGGGCTTTTGAGGGTCTCCTGAACTCTGGGTGGCTGTGCCCCCTTTGGGCATCCAGCCCCTCTGTGAACTGGCCCACATGTTGTCCACGTCCCCTGCCAGGGGCACTTTCAAGAATTCCAGGCTGCATCAGGCCGGTGGGTCACCTCCTCGCCTCCGAGGAGAAGCTGGGCTCCGCCGGAAGATGCCGGGGCCAAACCGCAGCCCCCTGCACGCAGCCCCCTGCACACAGCCCCTCTTCTCCTGGGGGCCTGCTGGGCGCGCTCACCACCCGCTCCCCTGTCAGCCCCCTCGGGGATGCCCCCCAGTTTGCAAGTCGACCCACTTTGCCTACATTTTAGACGGCCGGTTTCCTGGTGATGTCCGTGGAGATGAGGGTGAGGCTCGCACCCTGCAAGAGGGAGGCCCCGGCCTGGGGCGTGGTGGGCTGAGCGAGGGAGGGAGGGGTGGACGCAAACGCTGGTCGAGCAGGCCTGGGGGACACTCGGGCCTGGAGCAGAGCACGGGCCATTTCCCTCCCCAGCCTCAGGCGCCCCACCTGGAAGACCAGTAGGAGAACAGTCCCGCTCTGATCTCTAGGGGGTGGTGCACAATGCAGCCCGCAGAGGCCCCGGGGTCCCTCTATCAGATCTGCCCTCCGCTCCCAGCCACCCTTCCCTCGGCTGCCGCACACTGGCCGCCTCCCCCAGAGGGCTGCCCTGGAGCTCCCAGAGCCAGGCCTGGGAGTTCATCCCTCCTTCCCTCCCACCCCAGGGGCCCTTAATGATGACTGACGAGGGCAAAAGGAAGTGAAAGTCCAGCAGCCTGGCCTGCGACTCCCAGGTGTAATTTACACCCTCGGCCTGCCTGCCGGGTGCGGCTGAGGCTGGGGTTCTCCTGAAATCACCCCCTTGCTGGAATTCTTTCCTTCCGGGGCCTGCTGCCCCACCCACTCCCTTGCAGGAACCCCTGGGAGGCACTTGCTATGCAGTGCCTCTGGCTTTGGACCAAAGCAGGGACACGGAATGCCTGGGGGCTCCTGCTGCTGCACCTCCCAGGGAGAAGAGAGCACAGCACTTCACTCCATCTCTCTCTCTCTGTGGAGTCCTACAATCTCCACACAGCTTCAATTTAAAAAGATAAATCAACACGCCAAAGCAGTGCTATTCATAACAGCCCAAAACCTGGAAACAGCCCAAATGTCCATCTGCAGGAAAATGGATACATAAGTTGGGGAGTGTTCGCAGATATGGATGATTATACAGTGACACAAATGAGTTCTCTACTGCTGTACACAACCACACAGATGAGTCACAAACATCATGTTGAGCAAAATAAGTCAAAAACAAAAAGAGGGGACGCAGATGTGGTTCAAGCAGTTGGGCACCCGCCTACCACACAGGAGGTCCTGGGTTTGGTTCCCAGTACTGGCTAAAGAAGACGAGCAAGACACAATGAGATAATACGACAAGATAATGTGACAAGATGACCCAACAATGAGAGACACAACAAGTGAGAAGTGGAGGTGGCGCAAGTGTTTGGGTGCCTCCCTCCCACATGGGAGGTCCTGGGTTTGGTTCCTGGTGCCTTTAAAAAAAAAAAAAAGACGAGCATCCAATGAACAGACACAGAGAGCAGACAGTGAGTGCAAACAAGGGGGCGGGCAGGCGAGAAAGAAAGAAATTTTAAAAAGAGGATCTGCTGCATGATTCCATTTATGTCAAGTTCAAAAACAGACAAAACTGATCTGGGTGGTTTGTGAGATGTCGGAATAACGGCTGCCCTGGGAAAGGCAGTAGGTGGGGTGGAGGGGCTTCCGGGGGGGCTGGTAGCATTTTGTTGCAGATCTGGAAGGTGATCACACAGTGTGTTCACTTTGTGAGGTTTGTCGAGCTGTATAATTAGGATTAAAGCCCATTTCTGTAAGTATCTTAAACTTCAATAAAATTTGCATTAAGAAGCCTCAACAGTGAGGGCACTAGAGAGGAGAGGTGTTGCTAATTTGGGCGGTGCCTGACGGGCCACCTGCCCACCTGTCTGAGGAGTCCACGGAAGCATCACCCGAAGCAGCCAGGGCTGTGAGTACCCTGCCATTTGGGTCAGCCTAGAAAAGGGTTCATGACTCAAAAGAGTGACTCCAGCTGTGGGAAACTGAGGCACCGGGGCAGGTGGGGGTGGGGGCGGCTGTGACATTTCCAGCCCGATGGCCGAACCCACCCCCAAACCATGTCACGAGGAGGCTCCTGGCATCGCTGGAGGGGCTTGGCTGGTCTCCGCGTCAGGATGCGCAGGGCGTGGGGCGGGAGCAGAGAACCAGCACCTACTATGTACCAGGCACTGGGCAGGGCCCTCTGTAAGAAAGAGTTAAGTTTAGTTTTCACATAGAGGCGAAGCTGAAGCCAGCTCTGCAGTTGGAGGAGGGAGGGAAAGGGGGGCGCCAAAATTTGTACAGTGGCGCCAAAGCGGGGATGGGGCCAATGGTGAAAAGTGGCGCCAAATTTGAAGAGCGGTGCCAGGAGCCAAAGCGGGTGCCGAGCCCGGGGATGTAGGAAAGGGAGCGGAGACTCAGAGCAGGAAGCCACATGTTAACTAGACCCCTGGGATAGGCTGCCACCCCTGAAGTACCCAATGAGCGGGGACAGCGGCGGGACCTGCGGGCGAGGCTTAGGGTGTAAATGTCAGCGTTTCTTGCTGCTTGGCACGCCGGCCATTTCTTCCAGGTCGCGCGCCTGTTCTTGCAAGATCTTTAATAAAATGCCTTTCTCTTCCGTAGTCGGGTGAGCTCTTGTTCTCTTACAGGCGCAGCTTGCTTTCTAGCACCTCCTAACACGTTCTGGCCTCTTTACGATAATTCCATACACTGGCCATTATCCTTGATACCTAACCGGTCACGTTCTTCGGGTTCCAAGTGAAGAAAATCAACTCAAACTGGGACAAGGGAGATCCAGGGGGAGATTCTTCGGTTTAGTAGTTTAGTTTCGGTTCCCCCAGAAGTCATGTACCCATCTGGGAGGTGATCCCGGAAAGCAGCGACCCCAGGGAGGGATGAAAGGCAACGGGGGATGCCCCAATGGGCTCCGACTTCCGGCTTGGACCGGGGCGGGCCGAGGGAGCCGGGTCCTCGGGGGGAGGATAATTCTAGGGCACTTCCGCCTGCCCGGCACATGCGCAGATAGCGCCAGGGCGCCGGCAGGCGGCTTCCGTGGTTGCCAAGGAGATGGGGGCCGGGTGCACGCCTGGCCTTGCCGCCCGGCTTTGTTCTCGAGGAAGGGGCTCTACGTGGGCGTCCCTCGCGCCTCTCAGCCTGCAGCCGCCCGGGAGAGAGCTTCTCTGCGGTCCCGGCAGAAGCCGCAGGATGGGGCTTCTCGTCTCCAGGCGGGAACGTGTCCTCCCGCGAAGCCGTCCCCGAGGCCCTGGGCACGTGCCCTGCTTGGACGGTGCGGGTTCTGGTGCTCGGGCCCAAAGCAGGGAGAGGTCAGTCCTTCACGACTGCATGGTGGCGTCCCCGAGGAAAGCCAGGGGCTGCCGATGCCACGAGGGCAGAAACGCCAACGCCCTCTCCACGCCCGGTGACTAGAGGAAGAAACTGAGGCTCACAGCAGGCACGTGACTGCACACACACCCCCATTTCGCTCCGCTCATAAAGATGGGGTCACATTTCAAAGTCAGATCTGTCTGCTCCCAAGCCTGCACTTAAACGAAAGGTGTTCGGGATTTTTGCAGGTGTAATTATAAAAGTACTTTTTATTTTTATTTTATTTTATATTTTCCTTGTTAAAAAAGATTGTACATTATTGAAAATCCTTCTAACCATCCTGACTTCCAATTCTTGATCCTCCCCAGGCAGATATCTGCCCGTCCAGCACCTTTGAGAGAATTGGGGGAAAGATATCTTCCCTGGGCAGACTTGGGCCTGCAGTCCCCAGTTTGGAGACTGCCAAGGCATGGGTGGCACAGCCCTTTTGTTCCCCTTAGACGGGCACCTTTGTTCACTGTACAGCCTGCCCAACTGTCCATGGAGGCCCTGCCCTGTTTCCATGATGATGGTAACAACCATCATCAATTTGGCATCTATCCTTTCATGCCTTTCCCCAGACTTTCACATACAGCTATATTAACCCATAGAAGGCAATAGGATTGTTTTCTGTTTTTAAATACATGAAAAGTAACGTACTGGAAGCAGAGTTGGCCCAACGGACAGGGTGTCTGCCTACCATATGGGAGGTCCAAGGTTCAAACCCAGGGCCTCCTGACCCATGTGATGAGCTGACCCATGTGCAGTGCCAGTGCGTGCAAGGAGTGCCGAGCCACGCAGGGGTGTCCCCCGCGTAGGGAAACTCCATGTGCAAGGAGCGCGCCCCACAAGGAGAGCCACCCAGTGCGGAAAAAAAGTGCATTCTGCCAGGAGTGGCGCTGCCCATAAGGAGAGCTGACGCAGCAAGATGATGCAACAAAATGCAACGCAGATTCTGGGTGCCACTGGCAAGAATACGAGCAAACACAGAAGAACATACAGCGAATGGACAGAGAGAGCAGACAACTGGGGTGGGGAGGGCGGGGAAGGGGAGAGAAATAAAAAATATAAATCTTAAAAAAAAAGAAAAAGTAACATACTATGCATATCATTCTATGCCTTGCCTTTCCTCATTCAGTGCCCTCTTTCCATGAGGCCATATAGATCTACTTCATTGTTTTTAAACTGCTGTGCAATTTCCCATATTGTGAATATACTCTAATTTAGTTTTTACCCCTTTAATAAAAAATTCGAGTTATTCCCATTTTGCAATCTCCCACATAATGCTTAGAGGAAAAACCTTCTCACATGCATCTTTGCACAGTTGAGCAAATATTGCTTTGGGAATAATTCCTAGAAGTGGGACTGTTAGGTGAAAAGGAAAGTACATTTTACAATTCACAGTTGGATAGATATATATATATTTTAAAAATTGGGTCCATTTACACTTTCACTTCCAGGGCTGGGAAGGCTCTCTCTCCCCATACCCTTGGCAATTCTGGGTATTCTTTTAAATCTCCTCCACATCGATGAGATCTTAATATTTTGTTCCCTGCCTCTGATCCAGGATTACATTACTATATGCCTGGGGCCTGTTGTTGCTGCTCCTGTGCTTGCCTCTTTGTGTCCTTTGCCAAGTGGTTATTTGTTTGTTTGTTTTTTCCTATCAATGCACAGAGACAAGGACGTTTTATGTGATGGATTTTAGCCCTCCATCGGCTCACAGTCTGTAGGCTACAAATACTTTTTCTCCATCAGCCGTTTGACTTCCAGCCCTGTCCGCGGGGATGTTGTGTTTCTGTGTTCTGTGTTTGGTGTGTGGAAGTGTTTCGCATTTGTGTCATCAGATGTGCCCTTCGTTTCCTTTGCTGTAAGGAAGCCCCACTCTGGAACTGCCCTGCTCAGTGTTCGTCTTCACCTGGCCTGCCTTTCTCCACTTGTCTCCCCCTCTGCCCGTTCTCTCCCGCCCTCTTGGGTAGGAGCTCGGTGGCCAGGCCCCTAAACCTCCACCTCTGCCATCCCATCCGCGTCCCCGGAGGCCCACCTCTCGTCTTGCCTTCTCTCTGGAGCCTCGCATATAGAGCTCGATGGTTCCAGAACCACCTGGATGATTCTGGAAAGATCCTGAATCATCCATGACTCCACACCCCACCGCCGCCCTGTCAGGCCCGCTCCTGCTGGGGTCTCCTTCCTGCGCTCTCAGACCAAGTCCCCCCCATGTCCATCCCTGTGGCCCGAGCCACTGGCAACGCCTCTTGGCTGCACCCACTGCCCTTCCCTCAGCGGCACTCAGCATCACCTACAGGCCAAGCGTGTCGCCTGCCGTCCAGACCGCGAGTGACGCAACAGCCTGGCTCGGCTCCACAACTTTCATAAACAGACCGCTGGGAGGCTGCTCTCCTGGCCCCCTGGCCTGGTGGCAGATGTCTCCACAGACGGAGCTGCCGGAGGGGCAAGAGGGGGCCACGGTCGGCAAAACCCACCCAGCCCCAAGAAGGTCCTGCCGGGAGGCCAGGAGGATGCTCGGCCTGGGCCTGCTTCCCAGGACGCCGGCGCCGGCAGCTCCTTGTCGTTCCTGGCTTCCGCAAGCTGGGGCTCCCAGGGAACGCCTGCTAGGGGGCTGGCGTGCCCAGGGGCAGACGCGTCCTCTGGTGCCCTCTGGGGCCTCAGCAAGACCCTGCCCTGCGGGTGGCAGCGAGAGGCACTGTGGAGCGAGGGGCCCCTGCGGTGGAGCCACCAGATTCTAGCTTCCCACTCCTGCTCTCGTGGGCAACGGGCCCCGGCGATGGGACCGTGGGGTTTCGCTGGCAGGGGGGCCCGTGAGAGCCGCTTCCCAACCGCTTTGGCTTCTGTGCGGCTGGAGGCGCAATGCTGGAGCACCTACGGTACTTGGCGCTGCGCTTTCTTCCACCCATCTGGAGCATGGGGTGCTCTGGGGAGCCGGCAAGATTGAATTGGAAATACAGGGCTTCCGGGAAGAAAGACAGAGGACTCTATTTTCTCCCAGAAAAATAGCTAGAGGACAGGCAGAAACAGCCTGGGAAAAAAAATCTTCTAGGGTTTAGGACACCAGGGGAAGGCTGGACACCACCCAGAGGAGAGAGTGACAACGGAAAAGAACCAGGACAGCACAACTGTGAGTTAAAAGCTGCAGCTGCAGCTGTCACGCCCTCCCCCACCTACAGACCCTTGAATTCTCAAGCCTGGAGGCCAGCGGCTGCAGGCAAAGGGGGCCCCAGGGGTCCTCCCCCCCAGGAAGGGGGAGAGGGATGGGCACAGCCTCAGGCTGACTCAGCTTCGGACCCACAGATTTGGTCCTGCGGTGTCCACCTGCCCTTCCAGGCCCGGTGGGCCAGGGTTTGCCCTGGGGGCCAGCAAAGGACTAAGGAAATCCAGCCCTCTCAACCCCCGTCTCACTAACTGGGGCTGGTTGTTGAGGACGCAGAGGAGAGAGGAATTATTTCCTACCTGGGGAAAGGGAGGGGGCTGCCAGCAAAGGCTGGAGAACAGTCCCCAGGAAAGCTTGAATTACAAGGCTCGTAGCCTGCAGGCAGGAAGCTCAGAGCGCAGATCCCGGGTCCCTGCTGCACCAACACCTGCCAACCGCGAACTGAGAGGGCTGCCCACGAGCGCCAGCTGCTGGCGGGCCGAGGAAGTGCAGGGAGGAAATTATAAGAGAGAGAGGCTTGTCCTGGCCTTTACAGCCCCTCCCCCAAGGCCCTAAGAAGCGGGCCTGCACCTGTTACTGTGGTCCAGGGTCCAGACCTGAGCAACCGATAGGGACAATCCCAGCAAGCTAGAACAGGGTCAACCAGGAATCAAAGACCAGCAGTAACAGTCTCCTGCCACTAATCCCTACGAAAGAGAGAGAAATGAGCATCTGCGTAAACTCCCCATCCTAATCAGATGCTAGGCGGCAGCAAAGAAATCACAAGCCGTTCTGCTCATGGCTTGAAGGTGAGGAGGGCATCAGCTGTTTGAACCACTCCGCTTAGAGCTCAAAGGCGGAGCCTCAACGGGGCAGCTTGCCAGTTTCATTAACTGGTCAATTCTTCCCAGAGTCCCATGTTTTGGGCAAAATATCATTCCGTGAAGCACTTTGCTCCAGCAGTACTTTGGTAGCCTGTATTCCAGGCATTTTAAATGACAAATTTCAGGGCAGAGTTGACACAAAAATACCATTAGGTATTTTATTACTGCATGCATGAACAAATAGAAATCACTCTATCAATATGTGATCAATTATGGATTTCCCAACCAGGATTTCCCTGATGTTCCCAGAGTTCCTTCTTGGGGGGGGGCGGGGATGTTAAAAACCTTAACGTGTGGGACTATTTAGCATTAAAAAGTTCTAACACCCTAAGCAAGTTGTCATTTGTACACAGGGTTAGATACTGGTCTCAATTTTTACTAAATTCTTAATACACAATTCTAAGAGTGCTTGCTTAGACTATTGTCAGTACATAGGATTGCACCTTAGCCCGCAGTACTTCCAGAGTTCATAGTTTTAAATAAAGGCAAATTAAAATGAAAAAAAAAATTACAAGCCATACCAAAAAAATGGAAAAAATGGCCCAAGAAAAGAAGTATATCAAAGCCCCAGAAGAGATGCAAGATTTGAGACAACTAATCAACGAGATGCACACAAATTTGCAAAATTAAATTAATGAGTTGAAAGACAATATGCCAAAGAGATAAAGGACACCAAGAAGACACTGAGCAAACAAAAAGAAAACTGTGAACACATGAATAGAAAAGTAACAGGTGTATGGGAATGAAAGGCATGATAGGTGAGATTAAAAACAAATTAGAGGGGGAAACGGACTTTGGCCCAGTGGTTAGGGCGTCCGTCTACCACATGGGAGGTCCGCGGTTCAAACCCCGGGCCTCCTTGACCCGTGTGGAGCTGGCCATGCGCAGCGCTGATGCGCGCAAGGAGTGCCGTGCCACGCAAGGGTGTCCCCCGCGTGGGGGAGCCCCATGCGCAAGGAGTGCGCCCGTGAGGAAAGCCGCCCAGCGTGAAAAGAAAGAACAGCCTGCCCAGGAATGGCGCCGCCCACACTTCCCGTGCCGCTGACGACAACAGAAGCGGACAAAGAAACAAGACGCAGCAAATAGACACCAAGAACAGACAACCAGGGGAGGGGGGGAAATTAAATAGATAAATAAATCTTAAAAAAAAAAACAAAAACAAATTAGAGGGAAGTGGATGTGGCTCAACCAGCTGGGTGCTGGCCTACCACATGGGAGGTCCCAGGTTTGGGTCCCAGTGCCTCCTAAAGAAGATGAGTAGATGCCCGCTCCCACCACAAGCTAGACTCCGCACACTGCCACAAGGAGCTAGACGCCATACCCGCTGCAACAAGCTAGATGCTTGCACCCTGCTGCAATGAGCTAGATGTCCACACCCCTGCAACGAGCAGATACCAGAAGCTAGCAGACACTGCACCCACTGTGGCTCAGGCGGTTGGGCACTCGCCTCCCATGTGGGAGGTCCTGGGTTTGGTTCCTGGTGTCCCCGGAGAAGATGAGCAAACAATGAGCAGACTAACAAGAGGGGGGATGTAGTAGTTTGATAAGGTTATGAATTCCAAAAATAGATACTGGATTATGTTTGTCATCTGGTCTGTACCTGGGCGTGATTAAGTTATGATTAGGGCTTTGATTGGGTCACATCATTAGGGCATTGGTAAAAGGCATGGCAAGGGACAGAGTTGGGGGTTTTTGATGTTGGAGTTTTGATGCTGAAACCTTAAGCTGGAGCCCCAGGAAGTAAACACACAGAAGCCAGCCCTAGAAAGAGAGGAACCCTGAGCCCAGAGAGAAGCAAGACCCTGGAAGGGAGGAAGCCAGGAAGCCTGAGCCCTGCAGACGTCGGCAGCCGTCTTGCTCCAACATGTGAAAATAGACTTTGGTGAGGGAAGCAGCTTATGCTTTATGGCCTGGTATCTGTAAGCTCCTACCCCAAGTAAATACCCTTTATAAAAACCAACCAATTTCTGGTATTTTGCATTAGCACCCCTTTGGCCAACTAATACAAGGGATAAATAAAATAAAATAAATCTTTAAAAACAGCAACAACAAAAACACATATTAGAAGCAAAAGTTGGAAATAATGAAGGTGTTCATCAACCAATGAATGGGTAAACTGGTGTAGTCACGTGATGGACTATTATGCAGCTGCAAGAAGAAATGAAGTCATAGAGCATATGACAACATGGATGAACCTGGAGGACACTGAGTGAAACAAAGCAGACATGAAAAGACAAGTACTGCATGATTATGTGACTATGCACTAAATACATTGTGTAACATATTGTATGATTCCATCCATATAAAATGCAAATTGTAAATTAATTTATAAAGATGAAATGATACTAGTGGTAGTGTAGGGCTGGGGAAGGAATGCCAAGGGGTATGGAGTTTTCCTTTTCGGTGTAATGAATTTTTTTGTCATGATAAAAGCACAACATTGTGATTATACTAAAAGCCATTGATTATGCACTTCAGATAGATCACATGGTATGTGAATATATCTCAATAAAACTGCAGAATAAATACACAAATAACTCTGCAAGAATAGCCAGAAATAGCAGCTATGACCAGCAGGGGAAACACGGAAAGATTGAGCAGTGAAGAATTTTCCTATTGACTTGTTTGTCTGTTTTTTATTATTATTACTATAGAAATAATGTAGGTGTTGAATGTGCAACTATGTGATTATGTCAAATACCATTGATTGTAAAATTTGGATGCATTGTATGCTTTATTAATATGTGACAATAAAATTGATTTATTTTAAAAAAACACATTAGAAACATACAACAGCAGACTCAACATGATAGAAGAAAGAATAAGTGATACAGAAGACAGAACAGCTGAAATGAGAGAAAAGGAAAAAAATTGAGCAGGAGCTCAGGGTGCTGAGCACAAAACACAACAATATACATGTCATGGAAGTTCCAGAAGGAGAAGAGAAGGGAAAAGGGGCAGAAAGAGTATTTGAGGAAATCATAGCTGAAAATTTCCCAATTCTCATGAAGGAAATGAACTGACATATTCAAGAAATGCAGTATACCCCAATCAGAATAGATGTGAGGGCCTAATCCAAGACACATACTGCTCAGAATGTCAAAGAGAAAGAAAATTTCTGAGAATAGTAAGGAAGAAACAAACCATCACATACAAGGGATGCCCTATAAGACTTAGTATGAATTTCTCATCATATACTATGGAGGCTAGAAGACAATGGTATGATACCATTAGGATACAAAAGAGAAAAATTGCCAGCTGAGAATTTTTTATATAGAAGAATTGTCCTTCAAATAGGAAAGTGAGTTTAAAATATTCACAAACAAACAGAAACTGGGGGAGTTCATAAAAAAGAGTCCACCTTTGTAGGAAATATTAAAGGAAGCCTTAGAGCCTGAAAGAAAGAGACAGAAGAGAGAGGATTGGAGGAGACTATAGAAAAAATAACCAAATAAGTTAAAAGACAGATGAAAATAAGATGTGACATATGAAAACCAAAGAGTAAAATGGTGGAAATAAATAATGCATTTACAGTAATATCACGCAATATAAATGTACTAAGCTCACCAATCAAAAGATATAGGCTGGGAAGCACATCTGACTCAAGCAGTTGGACACCTGCCTACCACATGGGAGGTCCTGGTTCGGTTCCCAGTGCCTCCTAAAGAAGACAAGCAAGACAGTGAGCTGATACGATGAGCCGGAGCAGCGAGCTGATATAACAAGATGATGCAATGAGATGACACAACAAGGAGACACAATGAGGAAAACACAATGAGAGACACAACAAGCGGGGAGCAGATGTGGCTCAAGTGATTGGGCACCTCCCTCCAACATGGGAGGTCCCAGGTTTGGTTTTCCTGGTGCCTCCTAAAAATAAGACAAGCAGACAGAGAGAGCACACAATGAACAGACACAGAGAACAGACAGTGCACAATGAGGGAGGGGAGAAATTAATACAATTTAAAAAAAGATATAGGTTGGCAGAATGGATTAAAAAACATAAGTCATCCATATGCTGCCTACAACAGAGTCACTTTAGACCCAGGGATGCAAACTGGCTGGAAGTGAAAGTTGGAAAAATATACTCCACACAAATAGTAATCTAAAGAGAGCAGGGGTAGCTATAACTAATATCAGACAAAACAGAGTTTAAATGCAAAAATGTTATAAAAGATACAGAAGGCTATTATATATTAATAAAAGGGACAATCCACCAGGAAGATATAACAGTCATAAATACCTATGCACTTAGCCAGGATGCCCCAAAATACATGAGATCAAACTCTGGAAAAACGGAAGAAATAGACATCTCTACAACAGTAGTTGGAGACTTCAACACCCCACTCACATCATTAGATAGAAAAACTCGACAGAAGATCAGCAAGGAAACAGAGAACTCAACAATATGATAAATGAATTGAACCTAACAGACATGTTTGCAATGTTGCATCAAAACTCAGCAGGTTCTACATTCTTATCCCATGGCCATGGATCTTTCTCCAGGAGAGACCACATGTTAGATCACAATGCAGCTCTCAGTCAATACAAAACGATTGAAATTTTTACAAAGCACCTTCTCAGATCATAATGGAATGAAACTGGAAATCAATAAGAGATGAGAAAGGGGAATTTTCGCAACTGTGTGGAGGCTGAACAACACTCCTAAATAATCAGTGGGTCAAAGAAGAAATTGTAAGTGAAATTAGTAAGTATATTGAGGTGAATGAAAACAAGAACACAACTTATCAAACCTTTGGGATACAATGAAGGCATTCCTGAGAGGGAAACTTATAGTCCTAAACGCCTATATTAAAAAAGACAGAAGAGCTAAAATCAAAGATCTAACTGGACAACTGGAGAAACTAGAAAAAGAACAGCAAACCATTCCCAAAGCAAGCAGAACAAAGAAATAATGAAGATTAGAGCAAAAAGAAATGAAATTGAGAATGAAAAGAAAATAATGGAGAAAACCAACAGAACCAAAAGCTAGTTCTTTGAGAAAATAAATGAAATTTATAAACCCCTAGCTAGACTAACAAAGAAAAAAAGAGAGAAGAAGCAAATAAATAAAATCAGAAATTAAGGAGGTGAAGTTATGACTGACCCCACATAATAAAAAGGATCATAAGAGGCTATTATACGAAACTGTAAACAAGCTAGATAACCAAGATGAAATGAAAAAATTCCTAGAAATGCACACCTACAAGATGCTACAAGAAATATAAGAACTTAACAAACCATTCACATTAAAAGAGATTGAATCCATCGTCAAAAATCTCCCAACAAAGAAAACTCCAGGTCCAGTTAGCTTCACAGGTGAATGCTACCAAGCATTTCAAGAAGAATTAACACAAATCCTGTTTAAACTCTTCCAAAAAATTGAAGAGGAGAGAAAATTACCCAATGCGTTTTATGAAGTCAACATCGCCCTAATGAAAAAGCCAAATAAAAACATTACAGGAAGGAAGCAGATGTGGCTCAGGTGATAGGGCCTCCGCCTACCGTATGGGAGGACCTGGGTTTGGTCCCTGGGGCCTCATGGTGACAAAGAAGAAGAGAAAGCATGCCTGCGCAGTGAGCCAGTGCCCACGTGGCAAGCTGAGTGCCCATGTGGTGAGCTGAGTACCCATGCAGAGAGTTAGGGTGAGGGAAAGGGAGAAAAAGACATTACAAGAAAAGAAAATTACAGACCAATCTCTCTAATGAGCATAGTTGCAAAAATTCTAAACAAAATACTTCCAAATAGAATCCAAGGGCATATCAAAAGACTTACACATCACAACCAAGTGGGATTTACTCCTGGTATGCAAGGTGGTTCAACATAAGAAAATCAATTAATGTAATACCCCACATTAATAAATTGAAGGGAAAAAAACATATGATAATCTTGATTGATACAGAAAAGGCATTTGACAAAATCCAGTATCCTTTCTTGATAAAAACACTTTGATAGATAGGAATAGAAGGAAAATTCCTCAATATGATAAAAGGTGTATATGAAAAACCCACAGCCAATATCATACTCAATGGGGCAAAGTTGAAAGCTTTCCCTCTAAGATCAGGAACAAGACAAGAATGCCCACTGTCATATTATTATCAACATTGTGCTAGAAGTTCTAGCTGGAGTATTTAGACAAGGAAGAGTAAATAAAAGGCATCTAAATAGGAAAAGAGGAAGGAAAACTCTCATTGTTTGCAGATAACAGAGCCTATATTTAGAAAATTCTGAAATGTCTACAACAAAGCTACTTGATCTAATAAATGAGTTCAGCAAATGGGCAGGATAAAAGATCATGGAAATTCAATAATGTTTCTGTACATTAGTATCCAACAATCTGAGGAGGAAATCAGGGAAAATTTTCCATTTACAGTAGCAACAAAAAGACGCAAACACCTAGGAATCAATTTAACCAAAAAAATACAGGACCTATATGCAGAAAACTACAAAACAATGCTAAAAGAAATCAATGAAGACATAAACAAATGGAAAGACATTCCAGGTTCATGGATTGGAAGACTAAATATCATGACGATGTCAATCCTACCCAAACTGATTGATAGATTCAATGCAATACCAATCAAAATTCCAACAGCCTACTTTATAGAAATAGAAAAGGCAATTACCAAATTCATTTAGAAGGAAAAGTACATCCAAATAACCAAAAGCATTCCAAAAAGGAAAAGCAACGTAGGAGAAATTTCACTGCCTGATCTTGAAATATATTACAAGGCTACAGTGGTCAAAACAGCATGGTACTGGCATAAAGACAGATACATTGATCAATGGAATAGAATTAAGAGTCCAGAAATAAGCCCTTATCTCTACAGCCAAATGGTTTTCAACAAACCTATCAAGTCCATGTTAATGGGACAAACAGTCTCTTTAACAAATGGTGCTGGGAGAACTGGATATCCAAAAGAATGAAAGAGGGCCCCTATCTCACTCCCTATCCAAGAATCAACTCAAAATGGATCAAAGACCTAAATGTAAAAGCCAGGACTATGAAACTAATAAAAGAAAATGTAGGGAAACATCTTGAAGACTTTGTGGTAGGTGGTGGTTTCTTGGACCTTACACAAGCAACAAAAATAAATAGATAAATGGGACCTCCTCAAAATTAAACACTTTCACACCTCACAGCACTTTGTCAAAAGGGTAAAAAGGCAGCTGATTCAATGGTAGAAAATATTTGGAAATCACGTCTGATAAGGGTTTACTATGGATGATATATAAAGAGATGTTATAATAAAAAGACAAATGAGGGACGCGGACGTGGCTCAACTGATAGAGCATCCATCTACCATATGGAGGGTTCAGGTTCCATTCCCAGGGCCTCCTGGCCTGTGTGATGAGCTGGCCTCAGGTTCCATTCCCAGGGCCTCCTGGCCTGTGTGATGAGCTGGCCCATGCACAGTGCTGCCCCATGCAAGGAGTGCTGTGCCATGCAGGGGCACCCCCATGTAGGGGTGCCCCACGTGCAAGGAGTGCACCCTGTAAGGAGAGCCGCCCTTGTGAAAAAAAAAAAGCACAGCCTGCCCAGGAGTGGTGCCGCACACACGGAGAGCTGATGCAGCAAGATGATGCAACAAAAAAGAGACACAATTTCCCAGTGCCGCTGGATAATGCAAGCAGACACAGAAGAACACACAGCTAATTGACACAGAGAGCAGACAACAGAGGGGAGGCGAGAGAAATAAATAAAATAAATCTTAAAAAAAAAAAGACAAATGACCCAATTAAAAAATAGGGAAAAGACTTGAATCGACATTTATTTAAAGAGGAAATACAAATGACAAACATACACATGAAAAAATGTTCAACGTCACTAGCGATTAGGGAAATGCAAATCAAAACTACAATAGTTATTTCACACCTATCAGAATGGCCACCATTAAAAGACAGAGAACTACAAATGGTGGAGAGGATGTGGAGAGATAGGAACACTTATTCACTATTGGTGGGAATGCAGAATGGTACAGCCACTGTGGAGGATTGTTTGGCAGATCCTAAAGAAGTTGAATATAAATTTGCCTCCTGACCTGGCAATACCACTCATGGGTAGAAACCCAGAAGAACTGAGAGCAGTGACACAGACATCTGCACACCAATGGTCACAGCAGCGTTATTCACGATTGCCAAAAGTTGGAAAAAACCCAGGTGTCCATCAATGGATGAATGGATAAACAAACTGTGGTGTAGTCACATGATGAAATATTATGCAGCTGTAGGAAGAAATAAAGTCATAAAGCATACAAGATGGATGAAACTGGAGGACATTATGTTGAATGAAGCAAGCCAGATACAAATGGACAAATACTGTATGATTGCACTACTATAAACCAAATATATTGTATAAAACTCATGGAGTTAATAACTTGAATATGGGTCACCAGAAAATAGAATGAACTTAGAGAATGGAAAGCTGAGGGCTGAGTGCAGAATTAGTAAAAAAGAAAATTGGAAATAAATAGAAAAGGTGAAAGTCCAATATAATGTCTGTAACTAGCAGTTCTATTAATAATTTGTGGTTATGATAGGGTTAAAGGAAAAGTCTAAGGTCATGTATATTACTAAAAGACAAGCTAAAAAATGTGAAAGGAACTGTATAGCATAGTAAAACTGCATGTGAAATAAGAATATGGGCAAAATCGCTATATAAGACCATTTTTCTTTGAAATTGAACAAATGTGTGTTAAGACCACAAGATGTTAATATCAGATTAAAAAAATAATAATTTGCTGAGTGAAAGAAACCAGACCCAGAGTAGTACATATTATATGATTCCATCTATATAAAATGTAAACATAAATCAATTTATAAAGGCAAAACTAGATTAGTGGTTATATAGGCTGGGGAAGAACTTCTAAGGGTGTGGAGTTATATTCTTATTGGAGAAATGAACTTGTTCTGCAATTTTTTGTGGTGAGGAATGCATAACATTGCCTTTAGGCTAAAAGCCATTGATTATGCACTTTGGCTAGATCTATGGAACATGAGCACATCGCGATAAAACTGCTAAGTAAATAAATAAATAACTGTGCAAGAACAACCAGAAATAGAAGCTATATACATCAGGAGGAGGAGAGCGAAACTGAGAGATGAAGAATTTTCTTGTTTGTTCGTTTGTATGTTTTTTGTTTATTATTATTATTATTGAAACAATGAAAATGCTCTATGACTGAACTGATGAATGCACAACTATGTGATTATACCAAATACCACGGATTGTACATTTTGGATGAATTGTGTGCTTTATTAATATGTATCAATAAAACTGAGTTGTTGGGAAAACGGACTTTGGCCCAGTGGTTAGGGCCGTCTACCACATGGGAGGTCCACGGTTCAAACCCGGGGCCTCCTTGACCCGTGTGGAGCTGGCCATGCGCAGTGCTGATGCGCGCAAGGAGTGCCCTGCCACGCAGGGGTGTCCCCCGCGTAGGGGAGCCCCACGCGCAAGGAGTGTGCCCGTAAGGAGAGCCGCCCAGCGCGAAAGAAAGTGCAGCCTGCCCAGGAATGGCGCCACCCACACTTCCCCTGCCGCTGACGACAAGAGAAGCGGACAAAGAAACAAGACACAGCAAAAAGACACAGAAAACAGACAACCAGGGGAGGGAAGGGGAATTAAATAAATAAAAATAAATCTTTAAAAAAAAAAAACAGAAAAAAACTGAGTTGTTAAAAAAAATACAAGAAATGCACTGGGGAAATGCTTGTTAAAAAAAAAAAATTAGATGCTGGACATTGTATGTCCTGCCATGGCCCACTGGGTGGACAGGGGGAGAGTGTAGACTACAGTGTACACCGCTATCCATGTGGTGCAGCAGCGCTCCAGAATGTATTCACCAAGTGCAATGAATGTGCCACAGTGATGGAAGAGGTTGATGATGTGGGAGGAGTGGAGTGAGCGGAGTGGGGTGTAGATGGGAACCTCTTATATTTTTTGAATGTAACATTAAAAAAAAATAGAGAGAGGAAAAAAATAAATTAAAAAAATTAAAAATTAGAGGGAGAGGGGCCGGGCAGTGGCCGGGAGAGCCTGTGAAAGGGGAGGGAGGAGGGAGGAGGTGGGGGGAGCCTCAGCCTGCAGTGCTGCCCTCCAAAACAAAGACTGCCTGAAGGACGGGAATCCAGGGTGGGCAAAAGAGATTCAAACGTGTGGTCGGCTCCTGGGGCGGCACGGCTGGAGGCTGTCCTCTGACTTCTAGCAGCGTCTTCTCTCCGGCAGGCCCCCTGAGCGGCACACCTGTACAGGCTCCTCAGCAACACAGAACGCAGCCGGCAGCCTGCTGGGGGCGGGGGCAGTGCAGGAAGCGGGCAGTTCTTCAAGTGGCGATTGCCTTCTGCCTCTGGGACAGAGACCCCAAATGACAGCGCCTGAAAGGCAGGAGGGAGGCAGACCCCTTCTGCCCTCCCCGCCCCATCCTGCTGCTTGCAGTGTGGGTGCCGGGGTCAGCCGTCATGGGCCACGGGGTCCGGAGACCCCTCCTCGGGATGGCAGAGCTCAGAAGGAGCCTGCGACCCCGGATGGCCGCACGGGGCAGCGCTGCAGGCCAGCCTTGCCTTGCCCACCTCCTGCTGCATGAGTTTCTATTCTCCTTGATGCCACTGTCGTTTGGGGTGACCTTTTGTTGTGGAAGTGTCGGAAAATGGTCATACGTCGACCTGAGCAGATTCAGAAGCAGATTTGGTCTATCATCTGGATGCTGTTTTAGTTTGCTAAAAGCTGGGAGCCATATGCCAAAAATGGGCTGGCTTTCACAACGGGGTTTTATGAGGCTAAAAGCTTACAGTTCAGAGGCTGTGCAAGTGTCCCAGTCAAGGCATCTTCTGAGGTACTGTTCTCACCAAGCTGCAGCTGTGCGTGATGAAGCACACGGCAGCATCTGCTCGTCTCTTCCCTCTCCTCCGGTCTCCTTGCCTTCAGTTTTGGGCTGCTCAGCCTGCAGCTTTTCTCTCTCCTGTGTTCCTTGATTTCTGGAAGCTTCTCTCTGTCTCTGCAGGTTTTTTTCTGTGTCCGTGACTTTTTACTCCCCCATTTATAAAGGGCTCCAGTAAGAGGATTAAGATCCACCCTGGGTCATGCCCTACTGAAGTGATCTAATCTAAAGGAAGGGTCCTTAACTGAATCTAATCAAAAGTTCCCATCTGCAGTAGGTTTACACACACAGGAATGGATTAGCTCTAAGGACTTGGCCTTCTGGGGTCCACTTAGCTTCAGACTGCCACAAATGTTCAATGCAGTTTATTTGCTTGCTTATTGCAAACTGATGATACAACAAAAACACGCAATTGTGAAGTCGAGGGCACACAACATATTTAAGGGTGGGGGATACCAGATTTGTTGAAGTCCATTGGCCTGAGGGCTGACAGAAGGTGTTCTCGAATGTGTGGTTATTGCTTGTTACAAATGCTTGTTTTTCTCAACTTGTTTACATTCTAATTGGCCCAATATGTTTGCAATGTTTTGGGGGTTCAAGATCATTTCTATTTCAGTCCACCACACTGTTACATGCAGCTGAATCCATAACCCAAAAGAGGACTCTTACTCTTTTCGGCTCAAGAGGACTCTGTCCAAGAGGTAGAGACTGGGACAGATTTAGCCAGCTTTTTAGAGCCTGCCAGCCCCAGCCCTCGACCCAGAACCTTAGTTGGTGGGAGGGGTGTAGTAGAGGGAGTAGGTCTTCCTGGGTCCATCCCCCAAAAACAATGACTTTCCAGTGAGGCTTTTTGTATATATATTTTATTACAGAAGTTGTGAACTTACAAAGCAATCATGCATATGTGTAGAATTCCCACACAACAGCCCTTTACTGATACACCACACCGTTGTGGAACATTTGTTACAGACTATGAAATAGTATCATCAGACTGTTACCACTAACTATGGTCTGTAGCAAACATTTGGTATATTTTTTCCACACTCCCCTATTTATTAACACAGTACATCTTTGGCAGTGATGCAAGAATATTACAGTATTGCTGTTAACTCTAGTCCACAGGTTACATTAATTGTCTTTTTCCCATGCTTCCCCACATTCCCACCACCCTGCAGTAGTGACAGCGGCCGTTCTAGTTCACAGATGGACGTTCTTGCTTTTGTGCTATTAACCACAATTCTCTTCCACCTCTGGGTTCTCTGTGTTATTCAGTCCCTAGATTATTCTCTGGCTTTCTTTCAGCTGACACTTATATCCCTAGACTACCCTTTTCAGCTGCAATTCCATTTATAAATGAGCTGCTACTCAATATAATGTGTTAACATCAACTCTATCCATTTCCACACTTTTACAGTCAAGTTAATTAGAACTTCTACATACATTAAACATCAGGACTCCTTCACAACCCTCCTCTTACCTCCTAATAATCTATACGCTGGGTTTTAACTCCATGCGTTTATTCTTCATATTTAGTTCATATTAGTAAGACCATGCTATGTTTGTCCTTTTGTGTCTGGCTTATTTCATCTGGCATAATATCTTCAAGATTCATCCATGTTATCATGTGTCCCAGTTTCGTTTCTTCTTACTGCAGCATCGTATTCCATTGTATGGATATACTGCATTTGGCCATTTGTATTTCCTCTTTGGAGAAATGTCTAAGTTTTTGCCCATTTTTTAATTGCTGGTTCTTTTATTGTTGAGTTGTATGATCTCTTCATATAGAATGGAAATCAAATCCTTATCAGATATGTGGTTTCCAAATATTTTCTGACGTTGAGTGGGCTGCCCCTTCACCTTCTTGATGAAGTCCTTTGTATCACAAAAGTGTTTAAGTTTGAGGAGCTCCCATTTATCCACGTTTTCTTTCATTGCTTATGCTTTTGGTATAAGGTTTAAGAATGCACCACCTGCCCCCAGGTCTTGAAGATATTTTCCTACATTTTCTTCGAGGAGCTTCATGGTTCAAACTTTTATATTTAGGTTTTTGATTCATTCTGAGTTAATTTTTATATAAGGTATGAGATAGAGATCCTCTTTCTTTCTTTTGGCTATGGATGTCCAGTTCTCCCAGCACCATTTGTTGAATGGACTGTTCTGCTTGAGCCGTGTGGATTTGACAGGCTTGTCAAAAATCACTTGACGATAGATGTGAGGGTCTGTTTCTGAACCATCAATTCGGTTCCATTGATCTGTGTGTCTATCTTTACTCTAGTACATTGCTGCTTTTACCCTGTAGCTAGGAAATATGATTTAAAGTCCGGAAGTGAAAGTTCTCTAATTTTGCTTTTCCCTTTTAAGATGTTTCTGACTATTCAAGAACCTTACCCTTCCAAATAAACTTGATAATTGTGTTTTCCATTTGTTTAAAAAAAGCTGGTGGAATTTTTATTGGGATTGGATTGAATATGTATATCAGTTTGGATAGAATTAACATCTTAATGATATTTAGTCTTCTGATTCATGAGCATGGCATGTTCTTCCACTCATTTAGGTATTTTAAAATTTCTTTTAGCAATGCATTATGGTTTTCTGAATACAAGTGCTTTACCTCCTTGGTTAAGTTTATTCCTAAATATTTACTTCTTTTAGTTGCTATCGTAAATGAAATTTTTTTCCTGACTTCCTCCTCAGATTGTGAATTACTAGTGTATAGAAACACCACTGATTTTTTTGCTTATTGATTTTTTTTTAAGATTTTAAAATTTATTTATTTCTCTCCCCCTCCCCCTTGCCCCCCAGTTGTTTGCTCTCTGTGTCCACTCACTGTGTGTTCTTCTGTGTCTGCTTCTATTCTTGTCAGTGGCCTGGGAATCTGTGTCTCTTTTTGTCATCATCTTGCTGCATCAGCTCTCCGCGTGTGTGGCACCATTCCTGGGCAGGCTGGACTCTCTTTCACGTTGGGTAGCTCTCCTAATGGGGCGCACTCCTTGCGCGTGGGGCTCCCCTACGCGGGGGACACCCCTGCGTGGCAGGGCACTCCTTGCGTGCATCAGCACTGCGCATGGGCCAGCTCCACACGGGTCAAGGAGGCCCGGGGTTTGAACCGCGGACCTCCCATATGGTAGACGGATGCCCTATCTGTTGAGCCAAGTCCACTTCCCTGCTTATTGAGCTTGTGTCCTGAGACTCTACTGAAATTGTTTATTCGCTCTAGCAGCTTTGTTGTAGATATTTTTGGAACTTTCTAGGTATAGGATCATATCATCTGTGAAGAGCAAAAATTTTTCTTCCTTTCTGATTTAAATGCCTTTTATTTCTTTTTCTTGCCTGATTGCTCTGGCTAGAACCTCTAGCACTATACTGAACAACTGTGATGACAGTGGGCATCCTTGTCTTGTCCCTGATCTCAGTGGGAAAGCTTCCAGTCTTTCACCACTGAGTACCATGTTAGCTGTGGGTTTTTCATATATGGCCTTTATCATGTTGAGAAAGTTTCCTTCAATTCCTTTCTTTTGCAGTATTTTTATCAAGAATGGATGCTCTATTTTGTCAAATACCTTTTCTGCATCAATCGATAGGATCATGGGTTTTTCTTCTTTGATTTATTAACGTGGTGTATTACGCTGATTGACTTTCTAATGTTGAGCCACCCTTGCATGCCTGGTATAAAGCCCACTTGGTTGTGTTGAATGATTCTTTTAATGTGTTGTTGGATTCGATTAGCAAGCATTTCGTTGAGGATTTTTGCATTCGCATTCATTGGAGAAACAGGTCTGTAGTGTCCTTTCTTTGTGGTCTCTTTACCTGGCTTTGGTGTTGGGGTGATATTGGCTTCTCCCCCTTGCTCCCTCTTGGACCCCTGCGTCCTGCGTCAGGATCTGCTTTTAGGGGGATGGAAACAGCCACACGGCTCCCGGGTTCTGCCCCGTGCTAGCTCCGTCCACAAATAAACTGCCAGGATGCTGCCGCCGCCCGCTCAGCTCCTGGGATGCAGGTCTGCAAAGGAACCATTTCAGGCTGAATTGCATCCCCCAAAAAGACGTGATCACGTCCCGACCTCCGGTCCCGGGTATGGGACCTCCTTCGGAAACAGGGTTGTTTCCAGGTGGAATTAGGGTTGACTCTTGTTAAACATTCTTCTAATTTTGCAGTAGCTTGGACATTTTTCCTGGTAAAATGTGGGGGAAAAAAACAAAAAATCAAATTTTTCATCAGTGCCAAAAAAAAAGACAACTGGGGTCCTTACGAGAAGAGGAAAGTTGGACACAGACAGAGGGGGCCACCAGGACGGCGGGTGAGCCACCAGCAGAAGCCAGAAGAGACAGAGCGCGCCCCGCCCACATGGCGCCTTCGGGCGTCTGGCCTCTGGAGCCCCGAGGCCACCCATAGTCCTAGGGGACAAAGACGCAGACAAGGGCAGAAGCTGCCGCTTCCCCCGGGGCCCAGCTCCTTCTGGCCCCTCGGGCTGGACCGTTCGCTGTGCTACATGGGAATCCAGGGCTGGAAGGTAAGTGTTTGTCATCCAGTGCGCGCTGAGCCCTCCAGTTTCCAAGCCAGGCTCCAGCCGCCCGGGGGGACACAGGGAACACGCGTGGACTGCGCGGCCCCTCTGGACTTTGGCACAGCAGGCGCGTGCACGGGCGCTTTTCCTGGGGGTCTCACCACCTTCCTCTCATTTCCAAGCTTTGTCGCTCAAACAGAACTCCCCCAGCGCCCCCAGCAGAAGCCAAACGCACCCCCAGCCCCTGCCCTGCCTCCGGCCTGGCTGTCCTGCCTCCCTGGAATGCCCGGCGCCCACTTCTTTCCTGCACGTCTGCATCTCGTTGCTCCTCCACGGGCTTCTCCGGGAATCTGCTGGCTGCTTCCCGGACCCCCCCTCTCTTCTCCTGCATAGACCAGTGGTTCACCCCCGGGGCCGGCGCCAGGGGCACTGCAAGTCCCCGAGCCCACCCCACCCAGGCTTCCCAACTCAGAAACTCGGGGGGTGGGGTCAGCCAGCTATGGTTTACGGGCAAAGGTAGCGCGAGCACGAAACCCCGTGAGCTACCTGGGTGACCGCGAGCGTGGGCGCTCATGGGTGTGCGGGAAATGTTTCCATCCCGATTGTCAGCTGTTGCTTGTTTGGTCGATTCTGCCAGGCGTCCCCGTGGGTTCTTTCTCTCTCCTTTTTAAAATCAAGGTATAATTTACAGCAAAGGGTACAGACGGAGGAGTACAACTTGCAGCCTTTTTACACACGCATAGGCCCTTGTAACTGCAATCCAGGTGAAGGCGGAACATTTCTTTCCAGCATTCCAGAAGGTTCCCTCCTGGGTCCTGCCCGCTGATGCCTCCCCCCGACCAAGGAGACGGTGGCTTGGACTCGTATCACACAGTTGGGTTTGTCTGGTTTTGAACTTCACGCAGAGGGAATGTCTGGGTTCTTTTGCCCAACTTGCTCTGTGAGAGTCACTGAGTCACTGCCGGCCGCAGTACTCCATTCTTTTACATTGCTGCGTAATAGTCCATGGCACAAATGTACCATCGTTGATCCCAGCTGATATTGGAGGGCATTTGGATTCAAGTTTCTGGCTGTTACCAAAAAACATTGCTAAAAGCATATTTTGGATGGACATGGCATTTGTTTCTCTTGGGTTCATGACCCCTTTCCCACACCTTCTGACCCCTGCTTTTAAGCTCCTAAGGGCAAGAAGTTTTCCTCTGTCCATCCCTGTGGCCTGGCTCACAGGCAGCTCAAGTCGGCCTTTACCACGTGCCGGCCTGCCCGGGAGGCCCACCTCCCTCCCAGCCAAGGGCCCTGGTCTTCCTTCCTCCAGCCTGGCCAGGAGTAGTTCAGCGGGCGCCAGGGCAGGCGGGAGCACTGGGCGCTGTGACTCGGCGAGCCCGAGGTCTGTGGTTTCACCCGGGCTGTGTCCCAAGAGCCATGCGCGAGGCCGACGGCATCGTGCCAGCGCGTGCTTGGTGGGCCGGGAGACACAGCTGCCGGGATCTGCTGGGCACGGGGCAACGGCGCACACACGCCTTTTCCCACAACACCCACTGTGGCAGCGGGCATCGCCCCCCACCCGGGATGGCGTTTAAATGCTGAGAGGTTCTGAAAACACCGCACGGTGGGTTGATGTTAACAGGAAGGATGAATACTTCCCTGGCAGGGTGACGCCGTGCTCAGGACGGTGGCTGTCCCCGGGCGAGGCTTGTCCGCTGCCCTCGGGGTGTGCTGACCCCTGCGATCTCCCCAGGTGTGGGAATTAACGGGGGCGGGGTCCGCATCCAGGCTCCCCCCTGAGAAAGGAAAACACACCAACAGCAAAGCCGGGGCCACCGCAGGTTGTGGGTCGCTCACACCTACCAGGCGGGCTGCCCTTGAAGTGGGATGGCGTGGAGGAGACCGCCAGGCCAAGACCCCACCACGGGCTCCAGGCCACTTTCCCAGAGCCCGGGGGCTGACCAGCGCCTACCCGGGCCGCCGGCGAGGAGTGGCCTCCTCCAGCCCTAGCCGGTTCTAACTGGGGGGGGGCACCCCGACTTGGAATGCACTTCTGGCTCAAGGTGCCCCGCAGTTCACCCATGCAGACCGCAGGGAGCCCTGGGTCCCACTTCCCCCAGAGGGAGTGCTGGGGTGTGGGGAGAGAGGCAGTGGCACTGGGGCCCTCCCCTCCTGAGTCACGGCGGGGGAATGGACGGGGCGTGGGCCGGAGCCAAGGCCAGGCCCAGCCTCGCCCTCTCAGGGCCCCGCCGGGGCTCGAGACAGGGTCCCCAGTCCCGGGCAAGACTGGTGGGGGGGTGCGATTGGGGCCAACCCCAGAGCCAGGTCCTTGCCCCCTCTTGCGAGTGCCAGGGGGAGGCGGGAAGGGGTAGGCAGGGAATCAGGTTAGCTCTCGGGAGGCTGCGGACTCAAGCCTGGCTGACCCTGGAATGCATCTCTCAAGAGGAAGTTGCAAAATCTGCCTTGGGACCAATTTGTGTGTTGGGCCAGGGCCAGCCAGGCCTATCGCGCTGGCGCCGAGCACGTTTTAAAGGGGCAGGCGTCCCGCAGCGCCCGCCGGGCCCCCTTCGGGGCTTCTCCCCCGGAACCTCCGGCTCCCCGCCTCCCGTCCGTGTGCTGCCCCGTGGGCGCCGGCGGTGGCGATCCAGGCTCCCTTTGCATTCAGGAGGGAGCCCAGGAGCCAGGACGAAGGCTGGCATCTGACAGCCCAGCAGCTCGCGCCCCGCGCCTCGCTGGCCCCCGCGTGGGCCTCGGCGAAGGTTTGCTCTCATCAACCCTGTACGCCGACAACAACCCTGGGAGGAAGGTGCTGCCCTTCACAGAGGAGGAAACTGAGGCACAGAGAGGGCAAGGAGCCCGGCCAAGGGCCAGTGGCAGGAGGAGACCCTGGAGCCAGGCGGGGGGCTCTTCCCACCTCTGGCAATGGCCCGAAGCCCAGCGCTGCGTGCCTTCACTCACTTTAATTCTCCCAAACGCTGCCACAGCTCCAGCAAAATGGGCACAGGATGCAAACAGATGATGCATGGAGGGGCGGTGGGGAAAAAAGGACAATAGCTGTCAAAAAAATGCAAAAATGAAACAGCAGGCTCCATTTTGGGCGTCTTGAATTGGCACGCTTTTGGAGAATTCCGGCCCGGCCAGGTACCTGTGGGGCAGGTGCCGCAACGCCGGTGCTCCCTGATACAGCCTTTCTAGAATGCTGTCAGGCAGCTTGACAGAATCTCCCAAGCGCCTTTAAAAGCCAGCAAGCCTCGCCTCCTCCTCGCGCCTTGGAATCTGCCCTCAGAGATTTTCCGGAGGCGTAGCAAAGATAAGCGCAAAAGCTGGTCATCACAGCATTATTTGCCATGGTGAGAAGCAGCAAAACAGAGACAATCCAGCCAAGAGGAATGGCTGAAGAGATCATGCGCAGAGCACTAGGGAGCCATGCAGAGTGATGGTGCTGAGGAAATTTGTTTACGGTATGGGAAGATGCTCCTGGTATAATGTTAGGTGAAAAGAGGCAGGATCGCCAAATGATGTGGTTTTTTTTCTTAAAGATTTATTTATTTATTTATCTCTCCCCTCCTCCCCACCCCGTGTCTGTTCTCTGTGTCTATTTGCTCCGTGTTCTTCTTTGTCCGCTTCTTTTGTTGTCAGCAGCACGGGAATCTGTGTTTCTTTTTGTTGCGTCATCTTATTGTGTCAGCTCTCCATGTGTGCGGCGCCATTCCTGGGCAGGCTGCACTTCCTTTCGCGCTGGGCGGCGATCCTTACGGGGCGCACTCCTTGCGCGTGGGGCTCCCCTGCGCAGGGACACCCCTGTGTGGCAGGGCACTCCTTGAGCGCATCAGCACTGCGCATGGGCCAGCTCCACACGGGTCAAGGAGGCCCGGGGTTTGAACTGCGGACCTCCCATGTGGTAGACGGACACCCTAACCACTGGGCCAAGTCCACTTCCCCAAATGATGTGTTTTGAGGAAATGTGCAAGGTGTCTGTCCATGAGAACGTGAAAGGAGGTCACCTCTGCTGGGAGGATTAAGTAACCAAGGGACAGAGGTTGGGGTGACCTCCTTTCATTGTTCAAGCCCCATGAACAGCTTGAAATCATTCCGTCATGTACACTTATTATTATTTTAGGAGGACCTGGTACACAGTAAGCAGGCACTCAACCGCTTGAGCTCCATCTACTCCCTGTATTTTTTTTTAAGATTCATTTTATTTATTTCTACCCCTCTCATTGTTTGTGCTCTCTGCTCTCTGTGTCTGTTGTGTGCTCTCTGTGTCCACTCATCTTTTTAGGAGGCTTGGGGAACCAAACCCAGGACCTCCCATGAGTGAGGGAGGTGCCTAATCCCTTGAGCCACCTCCACTCCCTGCTTGTTGTGTCTCTCATTGTGTTTCCTTGTTGTTTCAGCTCGCCATGGCAGCCCATCATGTCAGCTCACTGTCTTGCTCTTCTTCTTTAGGAGGCACCAGGAACCAAACCTGGGAACCTCCTGTGTGGTAGGCAGGCACCCAACTGCTTGAGCCTTATCCACTTCCCTGTATGCTTTTTTTTAAGATTTATTTTATTTATTTCTCTCCCATTCCCCACCCCCTGCCCCAGTTCTCTGTTCTCTGTGTCCATTTGCTGCGTGTTCTTTTTTTTGTCTGCTTCTGTTGTTGTCAGCAGCACGGGAATCTGTGTTTCTTTTTGTGGCATCATCTTGCTGCGTCAGCTCTCCATGTGTGCGGCGCCATTCCTGGGCAGACTGCACTTTCTTTTGTGCAGGGCAGCTCTCCTTATGGGGCGCACTCCTTGAGCGTGGGGCTCCCCTATGCGGGGACACCCCTGCGTGGCAGGGCACTCCTTGCGCGCATCAGCACTGCGCATGGCCAGCTCCACACGGGTCAAGGAGGCCCGGGGTTTGAACCGTGGACCTCCCATGTGGTAGACGGATGCCCTAACCACTGGGCCAAGTCTGCTTCCCTGATTTTTTTAAATGTTCTAGTCTGAAGTCATTTCAAACCTACAGAAAATGTGTAAGAATGAAAAAAAAAAGAACCCCCATCTCTTCCATCTACCCCTCTCCTTGATTTACTGATTGTTAACATTTTATCACATTTAGATTCTCCCCATGCTTTGTGATATCTGTGTATTTGTGCACATATGTGTGTAGAGACATTTTTTTGAGTCATTTGAGAATCAACTGCAGACCTTTACCCCTAGGTATGTCAGTGTGACCCCCTGAGACAAAGGGCATTTTCTTAAAATCACAGCGCAATGATCAAAATCAGGAAATATAGCAGAGAAGACTCTAGCTCAGAGTCTATATTCCAAATGTGCCAATCTCCCAATAATGACCTTTACAGTACTTTTTTCCTCCTGATCCACAATCTGAACCAGGATGACACACTGCCTTTAGCTGTCGCATCGCTCCAGTTTCCTTTAAATCTGGAGCAGTCTTTGTTTTTCATGATCTTGATATTTTTAAAGAGGGCTGACTGGTCTTTTTGTGCAATGTCCCTTTCTTTGGGCTGGTCTGATGTTTTTTCTCCTGACTAGACTCAGGGGGAACATTTTTAGACTATCACAGATGTGACGCTATGTCCTTTTCAGTAAGTCACAATAAGAGTCAAAGTCAGTTTGTCCCGTTACCGGTGATGTTAACCTTGACACTTGGCCAAGGCGGTTTCTGCCAGGTTCCTCCACTATAACGCTATGTGGGCTGCTTTGTAATGAATAAGTAATCTCTGGATGACATTCTAAATGAATATTCTGTTCTCCATCAAGCCTTTACCCACAATTTAGCAACTACTGTTGACTGTTATTGAAATCAATTATTACGATGGTTGCAAACATGTATTACTTTTTAAAAACCATTTCATTGCAATAAACTATGCATAATACAAAATTTGTCATTTTAGAGTAGAAATGGTGAAAGCACATCGTAGTTTGTACCTAGCAGTGCTAATATATGGGTATGACAGTGATTGAAAGGGTAAGTCCAAGGTCATGTATATTATTAGAAAGAAAGCTAAAAAATGTAACATGGGACTGTATACATAGCATAGTGAAACCTCATGTGAAATATGAATACAGATAAGTTTGCAATATAAGACTGTTCTTTGAAACAGAACAAATGTACATTACTGTTACAAGATGTTAATATCAGGCAAAAATGCAACCAAAACAAACTATAGGCAGTGGTGTACATTCATATATTAAGACTCTTCCATTAAGGGTTTAAAAAAAAAAAAATGCTAAGTGAAAGAAACTAGGCAAAAGGTACTACATATTGTTTGAATCCATCTATACAAAATATAAACACAAATAAATTAGAATAGCAGCTATGTACGGAAGAGGAAGGATAGAGAGATTTAGAAGTAATTATTATGGGGTGGAGTTTTTGTTGTGGTTGATGTTTATTGAAATAATGAAAATACTCTAATAATGATGGAAGCAATGAATCCACAATTGATTATACCAAACACCACTGATTGTACATTTTGGATGGACTGTATGCTTTATGCTTATGTATCAATAAAATTGATTTTTTTAAAGTTTGCCATTTTAACCATTTTTGAGCATACAATTCAGTGGTGTTAATTACATTCACAATGTTTTGTGTTTTTTTAAAGATTTTTTAAAATCTATTTATTTAATTCCTCCCCCTCCCCCGGTTGTCTGTTCTCGGTGTCTAATTGCAGCGTCTTGTTTCTTTGTCCGCTTCTGTTGTCGTCAGCGGCACGGGAAGTGTGGGCGGCGCCATTCCTGGGCAGGCTGCACTTTCTTTCGCGCTGGGCGGCTCTCCTTACGGGGTGCAACTCCTTGCGCGTGGGGCTTCCCTACGCGGGGGACACCCCTGCGTGGCAGGGCACTCCTTGTGCACATCAGCTGGCGCTGCCAGCTCCACACAGGTCAAGGAGGCCCGGGCTTTGAACCGCAGACCTCCCATGTGGTAGACGGACGCCCTAACCACTGGGCCAAGTCTGCTTCCCACATTCACAATGTTGTGCACCCATTACCACAACTTATCCACCACCCCAATCTGAAACTTTGTGCCCATTTAGCAGTAACTCCCTCTTCCTCTCTCCCTCTAGCCCCAGTAACCTCTAATCTTTCTGTCTCTATGAACTGCTTATTCTAGGTGTTTCATATATATGAATTCATACGAAATTTGTCCTGTGTTTGGCTTATTTCATACAGCATACTGTTTCTGAAGTCCATCCATGTTGTAACATGTCTCAGGACTTCCACTCCTTTTGACAGGTGAATAATTCCATTGTATGTTCCTGCCACATTTTCTTTATCCATTTGATGGACACTTGGGATGCTTCCATTTTTTGATCCTTGTGAATAATGCTATGAACATTGGTGTACCTATCGGTAAAAAAGTATCAAAAGTATCTGTTTGAGTCCCAGTTTTCAGTTCTTTGGGGTAGGGCCCTAGGAGTGGGATTGCCGGGTCCCGTGGTAATGCTATGTTTAACTACAGAAGAACTGCCAAGCTGTTTTCCACCACGGCTGCACCATTTGGCATTCCTACCAGCAAGGCATGAGTGTTCCAATTTCTGCACTTCCCAGCTAGCACTTGTTATTTTCTGGGTTTTTAGTCATAGCCATCTCAGTGGGCATGAAGTGATATCCCCTGGTAGCTTTCAGCATGTTATTACTTTTACAATTTAAAGTCAAACTTGCTTTTAGAAAGTTAGTGCTTTTTTTCTGCAGAAGAAAGGGGGTGGGGGGAGGGAGAGAAAAATAGGTGGAAAGAGATGAAACAAGATTGGGAAAATATGGATGGCTGGTGATGCTAGATATTCGTTATACGATTCTCTCCACTCTTGCGTGTTTGAAAATTTTCCATCATAAAAGTCTGTCCAAAATAGTGATTATTGCGCTCTAATGAATAATATTCATTCTAAAGTATTGAGAGGGAGTATAGTGTTGTCTTCAACTTACTTGGAAATGTGTTAAAAATCAGGTGAATTGATGGATGGCAGGGGGGCGAGAGATGGAAAGATGTGTGATCCAGCCAACAGAGCAAATGTGAATTGCAGAATCGAGGTGGTGAGGACGTGGGAGTTTGTGCAATCTCTTTCAACCATTCTGTGTGGCTGCAGTTAGTCATGATAAGCTAGCTGGGAAGAGGCGAACCGGCGGATGGCTTTTTCTTTCTTTTATGCATTTCTCGGTGTTCTGAAGTCTCCACTGAGAAGACAATGAGATGCTCATTTACCTGAGATGCTCAGGAACTCAGGGGCTCTAGACGGTAGCTGCCCAGGCCATCTGCTGCTGTGAGGGAGGGCTGGGGCGTCCTCTCTGCGCCTAGGAGGACAGCCTGGGCGTGGGGGAGGGAGCTGTACTCCGGCATGTGTGGGACTGGTCTCCGCAGTCATAAACACTGAGGATTCTTCAGGAGCTGAGGGCAGGAGTCTCTTTGAAGAGGAGTGACCCCTTCCTTCCTCCCTCAGTCCCTTCCCAGGACACCCACGTCACTTCTTGGCAGGCAGGCACGACACAGACAGGAAGCTCTTCTTTAGGCTGGGGCACACGTTTGGGGCCCTCTGCACACCCCACTAGGCCCCAGCACGGTTTCCTTGGCTGGGCCTCTCCCGCCCTCTGCTCTGTGCTCCCGGAAGGAGGCTGGGTCAGGAGAAGAAAAAGAGGGAAAGGAGGAAAAAAAAAAAAAGAGCCAGCTGGGGAGGCAAGCTTCTGGCCCCGGCCTTGGCCCTCCTTGTCATTTTCCTGACGTCAGAATCATGCAGCTCCTTTTTCTTCATCTTTCCATAGGAAATACTGAGAAGGACCAGACTGGACCTCAACTCTCTGCTTCACCACTTACCAGTGACCCTGGATAAGCAGCTTCTCCTTTCTGAGCCTTGTTACTGGTCTTGCAAATTCGCTGTCCTGAGAACTAAATGAGATAATACTCATGAAGGGCTCCGCTGGGCTCGCAGCTAAGGGCTCTGTACACGATTAGCTCATTCGAAACACAAGTTATCCGGGAGGCCCCATTCCAGGCAGAGCATTTGCTCTTTGCACTCAGTCTCTGGTGATATTCATTATCTGTCCAATGTGGCCCAAAGCCCCTGACTCAGTTGGTTTCGGGAGTCCAAGATGAGACCCTGGAAGTTGAAAAGCAGTGAAAGAAGTGAAAAGCGTAAGGGATACCTGTTCCGTGGCTGTATGTGTCCCGTGGCATCCATGAAGGTATACGGATTCCTACTAGAGTCACGTGGCCAGGCTTGGAGGAGACACAGGGGCAAAGTCCTGGGCAAATGCCCCCTTCCCGAGGCCCCGCATGAGCGCGCATCCCTTTGGGGCCTGCTTCCAAGCACCGCTACATTCCTCGCCCTCTCTCCGCCTCTTTCCCACTCAGCAGCACGCCCTACTATGGCTTCCTCTGCGGTTGCTTTTATTTCCCGGATCTCCTATGGAAATATACAACTTTAAACCCCACCCCCCAGAAAGAAGGACGTTGATTGGTTTGGTTAATCACCCTCCAAAATGCTATGATCCTATTGGACAGGTGTCCCCTGCCAGAGCACTTCATAGGCTGTTGGTCTAGCCAATGAGTGTAGACCCCTGGCTGGCCCAATCGGTGTGGCCTGGGCCGCAAGGGAGGACGGAAAAGGATTTGTGTCAAAAAGCCTACCCTCCTGGCAATTGCGCGGCTGGGTTTATACCCCAAAGGATGGAAAGCAGGGACTGGGTGAGACGTTTGTGCACCAGTGTTCACTGCAGAATTGTTCACAAGTCAAAAGGTGGCAGCAGCTCAAGTGTGCATATGCAGATGAAACAAAATGTGGTATATACACACGGTGGAATATTCTTCAGGGGTAAACAGGGAAGACGCTGTGAGACAAGAGGACAACGTGGACGAACCTTGAGACTTCATTTTGAGTGAAATAAGCCAGGCACTAAAGGACACATATTGGATGATTCCAGTTATATGAAATACCTTGAATAAGCAAATTCATGGAGAAGGAAAGTGGATTAGAAGTTACCAGGGGGTAGGGGAGGGGTAATGGGGAGAGTGACTGCTTCACGGGAACAGAGTTTCTGTTTGGGGTGATGAAAAAGTGTCAGTAATGCATGGTGGTGATGGCTGCAAAACATTACAAAGGGAAGTAATGCCCCCTGAAATGTCCACTTAAAAATCGTTAAAATGGCCAATTGTATGTTTTATCAATATGTTATACAATAAAAATAATCATAAAAAAGGCTTGACCTGTAGCTCCTTCCTCAGAAGGGGTTGTGACTATGGTAGCTTCAAACCTTTCAAAGCTCTCCCACTGGGGCAGGGTTTGGGTAAGGCAGTTGAAGGTAAGCCCCGGGGTCTGCTCTTGGCCAGGGAGGACCCCTGCCGTTGTGTTCCCAGGTCACATGTTTTTGTAAAACTTTTGCACGTGCAAGACTCTAGAAGAGACTGTAATTTTGTAAGACCCCGCCCAGTTGAAGGTCACTCTGACTCCTCTTCCCTCCTTCTGGGGGTGCTGGAGAGGCCAGTGGCGTTTTGGTGACCCAGCTCTGGGAAGCTGAGTTGTGGATATATTAATAGTTTGAGGGGAGTAGGGTATATTCATGGTGTTCACTGGTATTTCCTTATTTATTTCAGTAAGAAATAGATCCCAGTGTGGTATCGGCCTCCAGGAATACTTCCAACCACAGGACTGACCCACCTGGTATCACAGCACAAAGGTTTAGGGCCAGGGCTCATTTCCTGAGGTACCAGCGCCAGAGAACTGTGGATAGTGGGGATAAAATGGGGGTTGAAATGCACCCCCAAACAGTAGGCAAGTGTTCCATCCACCTCTCCGGAACACCCTGAAAAGGATCCTTGGAAGGGGGAAGCTTGGGGCTTGCTGCCGTGGACCCACCACGTCGTCGTCCTTCCCACAGCAGCTGAGGAAACCAGCGGCGGGTTCCTTCCCGCCTCCGGACAGGTGGCTTGTTCCCAGGAGCTCTGCCTACCTGGAATCCTATTTCTAGCCCTAGGTTGTGCATCTGAGCGTGGGATGTGTGTTTATGAGAGGAAACTGCAAAGTAGAGAATCTTGGGGGTGGAAAGGATAAGTGATCTTTCCCTACTTTACCTGCTTTGACAAAGGCAGGTTTTCCTGGCACTTGAAACGCCATCATGCTATTTCCAATAGAATAATGGATACAAATTTGGCTTTGGAGCCAGACTACCAGGCTCCAAACCTCTTGCTGCTTGCTGACTGTGACCTAGGACAAGTTACTTAACTCTAGGAGCCTCAGTTCCTTCATCTGTAAAATGGGAACACACATCATACTAACATCGTAAGAGTGTAGTGAAGATTAAATCAGATAGTCCATATATAGAGTGCTCGACCCAGGCACCTGGCATCTAGCAAGTGCTCAGTAAATACCAATGATTGATATTTTTATTATTACTCCCAACACCACTGTGAGAAGCTATCTTTCACATTAGAAGGGAAGAAGTAAGAAAACAATATAAGGGATCTGATGGGATTTGGGCAGAGCATGACAGTATCCCCGACAAGTCACAGGTAAAAATCCTTGAGATGAGGAAACTGAGGCTCTGCCAAATATATATGCATATTTAACACCCTGTTTTTCCACTTTGCCTTTTTTCACTTAGTTATCTAGCAGATCACTCCAGATCAGAACATACAAAGCTGACTCATTCTTTTTTTTTAAAGCTGCAGTATTCATTAAATGGCCAGATTATTGTGGAGCTAACCATCCTCTATTGATGGATATTTAGAGTGTTTCCAATTTTTGGTATTACAGGAAAATGCTCCCATCATGATCCTTGTACCCATGTGGTTTTCATGTACACAAGTGTCCCTGTAGGATAAATTCTGGGAGTGAATTTTTAGGCCAAAAGCCACATGCATTTTAAAAAATTTGATAGCTGTTGTCCCAATTTACAGACCCGCTCTCCTCAGCAACATCTGAGAGTACTTGTCTCTCATACTCACGTCAACACAGTGTTATTGAAGTTTTGAATCCTGGCAGAAAAATGGTGTTGCACTGTAGCTCCAGTCTGTATCTCTCTTATGAATGAGACTAAACATCGTTTCATAAGTTTAAGAGCCAGGTGCATTTCCTTTCCTGCGGACTGTCTGTTCATATTCTTGCTTATTTTTCTATTAGAATTTTTTTGTCTTATTGATGTCAGTAACTCTTTATATATGAGGAAAGTTGAATCAGGAGGAGAATGACTCAAGGATGGAAATAGAAGTTCACTCACTCCAAGGGCTGCCCAGTCATCCTGGAAGCTAAATCCCATGGCCAGACCAGCCTTTTCCAACGTCTGGTTCTTTCCTTTTTCTTTGGAGCCTCTGAGCTAACTTCCTTGCTTGTTTTGTTTGACTTCATTTAGCCAGAGTTGACTTCTGTGGTTCAAAGAACCTCGATGTATGAATGTTACAGGTTGAATCATGTACCCCCCAAAAAGTACAGAGCCAAGTCCTATCTCCCCATGAGATCTTATTTGGAAATGGGGTCTTCGAAGGTGTGATTGGTTAAGAGGAAGCCAGGCTGGGTTGCAATCCAACAGGACCGACGTCCTCACAAGAAAAGTACAAATTTGGACCTAGAGACAGATGCAGGAAGGGAGAACGCCTTGTGGAAAGCAACACAGAGAGATGACAGAATGTTGCAGCCATAAGGCAAAGAGCACGTGGGGCCAACAGACGCCAGGAGAGGGGCACGGAGCAGGCTCTCCCCCATGGCCTCTAGGGTTGCACAGCCCTGCTGGCGCCGCGATTTCAGACGTTAGCCTGCAGAACTGTGAGACAATCACATTGTTGCTGTTTAAGGCTCCCTGTTTGCAGTCCTTTGTTAAGGCAGCCCTGGAAAACTAAGACAACGTTCATTCCCTCTCACACGGGGCCAAAGAGAAGGAGGTTGGCCCAGAAAGGATGCCCAGCAGAGTTGGGGTCTTCTCCTTCCTCCAGCCAGGACTACCTGCCTTCTCCTTGGTTCCCCCCATTTATTAGCACAGAGGAAGTGGTCGACCCTTCTCGGAGCACAGCCGAGGGGGCGACGAGATCCTCCTCTCCTCATTTGCCAGGGGACGGCACCGACAGTTCCCAGAACTTGTTTGTCCAGCGCTGGGAGTGTGGTCCAGGGTCCCCTGTGGGCAGGAGAGGACAGTAGAGAGGAGACACTTGCCCGGGTCACGTGCCGAGCCAGTGGCCCAGGTCGGCCTGGGGTGCAGCGTTCTAGATCCCTGCTGCGGGGCCCTTCATTCTTTCAGCAAACACTCCTGAATGTTTGGTACCGCGGTGTGCAAACAGGGGCCGTCCCACAGGTGAACGCCCAACTCTGTGTTTAAGGCATGATAACTGCGCAGAGAGGGACAAGAGCAGGCCCCGGGGCAATGTCCCAGCAGGGGGGGTGTCCTAATTTAGATGGAGGGGTCGGGAAGGGCCATGACTTCCCTGACCACGCCCCTTTCAGCCAAGGCCAGGTAACAACCTAAAGAGCAGCACCAAAAAAAAAAAAAATTATATATATATATGTGTATATCAGCACAGCGAGCATTCGAGAAAGAGGGCAGTGTCTTCAAGCGGGAAAGAGCCTGCTGATCTCCAGAGAGCTTGTGGAAGGCAGTTTGACTGGATCTGAGTAAACAAGGGTTGAAAAGTCAAGCAAGATGAGGCTGGGGACATTGTAGCCACTGGCTTCCCTTCTGAGGATAACTGGGTATAATCTGGAGTCCCTGAAAACCTTTATTTATGTTTTTTATTCTTTTTTTCCAGGAGCTATCAGGGATTGAGCCCAGGCCCTTGTCCGTGGGAGCAGATGCTCAACCACTGAGCTCCATCTGCTCCTGGAAAGTTTTAAATACGTATGTTGTGGTACTAGGGGATGGGATGTGGTTATCATAGAAACCAAGACCCTTCAGAGGGTCTTGAAAGGGTCTCGAAGACTGTAGCAGACCTCCGTGTGTGGCTGGTGGGAATGTGAAATGGTGCAGCCCACTGTCCAAGACAGTTTGGCAGCTCCTCAGAAAGGTAGGCATGGAATTAGCGTACGACCCGGCAATTCCGCTCCTGGGTATATGCCCCAAAAGAATGGAAGGCAGGGACTCAAACAGATACTTGCACACCGACGTTCACAGTGGCACTCTTCCCGGGAGTGAAACCACGGCAGCCACCCGAGGATCCGTCTCAGATGAATGGATAAACAACTCGTGGTGTATCCAGGCAGTGGAACATTATTTAGCTATAAAAGGGATGGCCCCATGCGACCGCACGGATGAACTTTGAAAGCATTATGCCAAGTGAAAGAAGCCAGGCACTAAGGGACAAATACTGTGTCATGCCATTTATATGAAGTATCTAGAAGAAACGGATTCACAGGGAGAGAAAGTGGATTCCAGGTGGCCAGGGGCTGGGGGAAGGAGAATTGGCAGTTACGGCGTAAGGGGGCGGCGTTTCTGTTTGGGTGATGAAAAATTGTGGGTGACCAGTGGCGGTGATGGCTGTACGATGTGGGGAGCATGATGACTACCGCGGAAGTGGGCGCTTAAAAATGGCGAAAACAGCGCAGTTCGTGGTATGTGTGGGTTATCGAGATAAAACTAAATAAAGGGAAGCGGACTTGGCCCAGCGGTTAGGGCGTCCGTCTACCACATGGGAGGTCCGCGGTTCAAACCCTGGGCCTCCTTGACCCGTGTGGAGCTGGCCCATGCGCAGTGCTGATGCGCGTGAGGAGTGCCCTGCCACGCAGGGGTGTCCCCCGTGTAGGGAGCCCCACGTGCAAAGAGTGCGCCCCGTACGGAGAGCTGCCCAGCGCGAAAGAAAGTGCAGCCTGCCCAGGAATGGCACATATGGAGAGCTGATGCAGCAAGACGCAACAAAAAGAGATACAGATTCCCGGTGATGCTGACAAGAATTCAGGTGGACACAGACGAACATACAGCGAATGGACACAGAGAACAGACAACTGGGGTGGGGGGGGGGAAGAGGGGGAAATAATCTTTAAAAAAAAAACAAAGGTGGTAGCAGAAGCTGCCAGACCCTGTCCTCACCCGTGGCAAGTGGGTTGGCTGAGCTTGCGGCTGTACCCCAAGAACTGGAGGAGTCACCCATCATCCCTTCACCAACGGCTGGCGGGAGTCGGGGGATAGACCCCGTGCCCTCGCCCCAGGGCCGGCCGGCTCTGCGGAAGTCTTGCAGCGTTTCCCAGCCTCCCCCTCCCACCAGGGGACAGAGCCCCGGGTGCCCGCGGTGGAGGCGGGCTCACGGAAGCTCGTCTTGGCGCCACCCAGTCCCACCCTCAATCTTCCAGGGGGCCCGCGGGCGCCCCCTCAGGCCTAGGCGCTGTCTGATTTGATGCCCCTATGCTGTCCGTGTCGCAAAAGGCCAGGGTCCACCCCACGCCTACACACCCGCGGTGGGTACCTGGCGCAGTCTGCCAGGTGGATGAGGGGCCGTTCCCCAGGAGCGGGCCCCCAGAGGGCGGTCTTCAGAGAAAGCCCGGGAGCTGGCGGGAGGCCCGGAGCAGGCTCAGCCGGCTCTCCTGGGCCCAGGGCTCTTGGGCCAGGCGAGCCAGGTGACAGGTGGGTTGTTCTCCAGCAGGTCCGGCCCCAGCAATCCTGCCAAACCGGCTGGAGAACCTGCCTGGCCGGCTGCTGGGGCCGCAGTCCAGGGCTCACGGTCAGGCTCCGGGAAGGGCTTTTCCGCCCCTGGCCCCTCCCTGGGCAGGTGCCACGAGCTGGCACAGACCCCAGGCTCCTCTGAAGACCCGGGGGGCTCACCGAGAACCCCCTCGGCTGGAGTCCCGGGGGATGGCAGGCCAAGGGCACAAGGACAGACCGTGCGGCTCTCCATCTAGTGGCGCGTCCGGTCCCGGGGGAACAGACAAGGAAGGGACACCTGCAAAGGGGCTGGAAACCAGAGCAGGTCGAGCGGGGGGCTCGGGGAGAGAGTGACCGGAAGGCAGTGGAGGGAACGCTCTGGGGCCTGGGCTCCTCGTTCTTGACTACGCCACGTAAAGGCATTACAGGGCACGCCCCACCCCCACCTGCTAGAACGGGTGTTTTCATTTAATTTTTTATCTTATTATTTTTAAGAGGTACCCGGGGTTGAACCCAGGAGCTCGGCCGTGGGAAGCAGGTGCTAAACACTGAGCTACCCCGGCTCCCGGAACTGAAACCCTGAAAGGGCCGTGGGTGAGATGCGGCAGGAGAGGGCAGCAGGGCCGGGGGCCGCGGGCACGAGCCTGCACTCCCCTCCAGACGTGAACCGCCCTGCGCGCTGGACTTGACCGGAGGACGGTCCGCCAACAACCGGCCCGGGAGCCCGGAGGGCAGAGGATGGCTTTTCACCGGGAGACCCCGTGAGCCCTCGCTGCTGCCCTCGGCCTTCTTTACGCTGGGGGAAACCGAGGCTGAGTGAAGGGGAGGGGGCTTGCCCAGGTCGCCCGGTCAGGAGGTGACTGACCGGGACGCAGTGGATGCCCAAACAGCCCTCGCCGCCCCCGGGCGTGTCTCATTCTGGTTAAATTGCTGTGTCCATGGGGATAGAAGCACTGACAGAGAAGGGGGGGCGAGACGGAACACGGGGAGCGAAGGAGCCCCACGACCCCCCGAGGCTCCGAAGCGGCTTGGCGCTCGGTCCCAGCGGTGGGAAGGCCGCGGCCCTGCCCGCTGGTCCCCCAGTCCGTCCTCGCTTACGCGCTGCCTCCCCCGGAGCCGGGCCGGGGCCGGCCTCTCCTGGGAGCCGCGTCCTGAGCACGGGCGCTGGGGCGAAGGAGCCTGTGGGCGGCCGCTCTGTTGTCAGCACTCCAAACTTGGGTGCGGGGAAGGCCAACTTGCCCCTGGACCGTGGCCACCGGAGTGGACAGACGAGTGCCTGGCCCTCTTTGCTCACTGTCCCCCAGCCCCGGGCACAGGCCCGCGGGGCCCCGGGAAGGTCCGGTCTGGGAGCTGACCCTCCCTCGGGCTCGGCCCCCGGCTGCTTGGGCCACTGGGCACCCCCGTGGGCCTCAGTTTCTGGAAACCCGCCTCAAGGTCCTTGACATTCCTTCCAGCACGCTGGTGGCAGAGCAGGGCTCGAGCCGGCCAGAGCCGAGGAGCACCGGCAGCGGGTGAGGCCCCCCGACCCGGCCCCCCAGCCCGGGTCCTGCCCGAGGGGCCCGGCAGGCATCTGAGCGCCCTCTCAGCCTTGCCAAGAGGACCCGCGGCCGAGACACGGGCAGAAGCTCCGTGGGAGGCGTGACGGACGCGAGCGAGAGTGTTCCGGCTCGGGCACGGGCCCCCTCTCGGCCTCAGTTTCCCCTGCAGCGAGGAGGAGGGTCCCGTCGGGCTGGGGCAGCCCGGCGATTTGGGGGGCGGGAGCGCATTCCCGGCATCCCCCGGGGGCCTGAGCACGCCGCGCCCTTGGGCCGGGGGAGCCTGAGAGAGGCCGGGCTGATAAGGCCGTGGGTGGCCAGGCGACAGCATTCCTGGGACTCCCTGGTGGTGGGAGGCGCCCACCCGCTCAGCCGGCCGGAGAGTCAGGGCAGGGCGCGGGAGGGCGCGGCTGTGCTGGCACCTGCCTCCCCTGGCACGTCAGTGATGCGGGGACCCCAGCCCGGCAGGGTTCCGCGCGCCTCTTCAGGGAGGCCTCGGGGAGAGAATGCCCCGTGTGCTGGGCACGGAGACTGTGTCCCCCTCCCGCCCGTCTTGGCTCCTTCTGAAGCTCATTCCTGAGAAAAATCATCGAAACTTCTCCCCAGAGGAGGGGCTTACGGCAGCACGGGCTGGGAGGGACCCAGCTCCGTGAGTCCGGGGCGAAGCCGGGCAGGGCAGTGACCAGTGCGGACCTTGACACGGACTGGAAAGAGCGAGACCAGCCCCCACCCGCCCGGAGCCCGCGCGAGAATCCGAACCTGCCTCTGCCTCCAGCCCTGGGGTTGCATTCCCTCCACCCTGCCTAAAATTCCACCATCGGGGCGCAGGTTCCCGCCGGGGGGAGGCCTTATCTCGGGTGAAAAATGTGGATTTGCCTGTTGTGAACGGTGAGCAGGCGCCTGGAGGACAGAGCCCTCCTTGTGTCCAGCGCTGCCCACGAACGCCCAGAACGACCTCGGGAACCGAGCAGGACGGACGGACGGAGCAGGCCCGGGAGGGCCCAGAGCCGCGCGGCCCGAGGCACGTTCTCGAGGTTTCCCAGCGCCCTGGGGGGAGCAGGGCGTCCACCCTCGAGTAAGCCAGGGGTCCCCGGAGAAAGGGAAGGCCAACGGGTCCCGGAGCCTTTTGGCCGCAGCTGCGTTTGGTGACCCGGCACGGAGGGGACGGGGAGTAGACCTTCGGGCACGACCTCACCACCGCAGCCCACCTTCGGAGCAGGGGTGCCGGCAGGGTGTCTTCTGCAGCAGCCGCGAGGCTGGGGCGGGGTCAGGCGTGGAGCTGGGGAGCGGGGCCCAGTCGGGCGCGGGGGACGGCGAGGGCGCGGTGGGCCAGGCCGGCGCCGCAGGCAGAGCCACTCCCAGCCCCTGCGTCCGGGCCGTGCCAGGCAGGGCCCGCAGTAGGACGCGGTGTGGGGCGCCCGTTCCTGGGGACCGGGCGGTCGCCCTGGAGGAGACGAGCTCCCGTCTGCACGTGGGGTCTTCTGGCCCGAAGTTGCCGAGCGGCGTCCTTCTCCCTGGGAAGGGGGTGGGGGCGTGGGGGGGGGGGGGGTCAGGAGCAAACTAGGAGGCCAGGCAAGAAGGTTCCAAAATCCATTTTCTTTTTTCTTGATCCCAGATCTAGCTTTTCCTTTAGGATGTCAGCAACTCGTTACCTCCCTTCAGTAGCTGGGAGTTCATTCCCTGTCTCCTCCAAGATTTTTTTTTTTCTTTTGGAGGTGCCGGGGGCTGGGGAGAGCCTGGGACCCCGCGTGTGGGAAGCCGGCACTCAACCACTGAGCCGCGTCGGCGGCTCCCCTGAGTTGGTTTTGACATTTATTTTTGCTAGTTTTTTTTTGGACGCACCAGGGACCTCCCATGTGGGAAGCAGGCAGTCAACCACTGGAGACACATCTGCTACCTCCAAGATATTTTTTCAAATATTTATTAACCAGAGGCAAACCTCCCAGCACCCAGAAAAATACAGAGAAACACAACAAGCCCTGTTCTTACAACCCAGACTTAATAAATGTGAACATCTTGCCATATTTACTTCAGATCCTTTTTCTTAAAAAAACAAAATTGAGAGGTGAAGGATTTTCTTGTTTGTCTGCTTTTTGTTTATTATTATTATTGAAATATGAAAATGCACTAATAGTGATGAAGTGGTGAATGGACAACTGTGTGATTATACCAAACACCACTGAGTGGACACGTTGGATGGATTGTATGCTTTATTAATGTGTATCAATGAAATTGATTTTTAAAAATATATATATAGGTTCTGCACCAACCGATGAATGGATAAAGAAACAATGGTATGTCCACACAGTGGAATATCATTCTGCCATAAAAAGGAACGAAGTGCTGACCCATGTGATGAGGTGGATGAGCTTTGAAAACAGCACGCTGTGTGAAAGAAGCTGGGAAAGGGGGCGGGGGGTGGGGAGCGGGGTATATGGGAACCTCATGTTTTTTAACGTAAAGTTTTTTGTGTGATCTATTTATTTTAAAAAAGAAAAAAAGACAATCAAACTAAATAAATAAATGAAAAATACTTCAGAGCACATCTTAAATAAAACACAATATGCACTGATAGAAACAGGGAAACGTGGAAAAATTTAATATTCCAGTGTTTTCACATCCCCCAACGGTTATTTACATTTTTTATTTTTTAAAAGATGCTTAGATTACATAAACGTTACATTTAAAATAAACAGAGGGCATTCCCATATGCCCCACATCTAATGTTTTTTAAATTAGAAAATGTTATATGTGTGTCTTCATATATATCCATATATTTAAATTTTCAGTTTTCTATTTTAAGAAGAAAAGAAGAAACCAGACATGAAAGGACAAATACTGCAGGATTCCATTTTTATGAAATACCCCGAAGAAGCAACTGTGTAGAGGCAGAGAGCAGCCTGGCGGCAGCCGGGGCAAGCAAGGGAACATGCGGAGTGCGCCGAGAGCGGCACAGGGGCTCTTCTGGGGGAATGATGACTGCTTGAGCCCACTAGCAGCTGAAATGCAATGTGCCAGAAGTGGGCTGGGAATGTATTAGGTTACAAGCTTGCAGGTGCAAGGCTGAGAAAAATGTCCAAATCGAGGCCTCATCGGGCGGCGCTCTCTCCGCAGAGACCGGCTGCGGGAGATCCTGGGCTCCTCCACCCCCTGGCACGGCGCAAGGGGCGTCTGCTGGGTGCTCCCTCCTCTTCTGGGGTCCCCTGCCTTCTGCTTCTGGCTCCGTGGTCTTCTCTCTGTCTTCGTTCAAATTTCCTTCTCTCACACAGGACTCCATCTGAGGATCTAGACCCACCCTGGGAAAGTGGAGCGTCCATCTACAATATAGGAGGTCCAGGGCTCGAACCCAGGGCCTCCTGGCTCGTGTGGTGAACACTGCGGCTGTGCACAAGGACTGCCGCCCACACAGGGATGCCCCCAGCACGAGGAGTGGCCCCTGCTCAAGGAGAGCTGCCCCACGTGCAACCGCAGCCCGCCCAGGAGTGGCGCTGCACACACGGAGGGCTGACGCAGCAAGATGACAAAAGAAAGAGACACAGATCCCCAGCGTCGCCTGGTGAGAATACAAGCGGACACAGAAGAGCACACAGCGAATGGACACAGAGAGCAGACAACGGGGGGTGGGGAGGGGAGAGAAGTAAATAAATAAATCTTAAAAAAAAAATGACCCACCGTAACAGAAATAACCTCATCAAAAAGCCCGGCTTACAACAGGGGCACACCCGCAGGAGTGGATTAGCTTTCAGAACATGATTTCCTGGGGTCCATCCAGCTTCAGTCCATCAGCTGTTTGGTGATGGCCTCTGGGATTATAGGAAAAAAACACTGGACTGTGCACTTTCCCTGGGTGAATCTGATGGGACGTGTATTATATCTCAAGAAAGATATTTTTAAAATTATGTTACAAATGCAATTGCTGCTCCCCCTTTTCACTTCTTTTTTTTTTTTTTTTTAATTTTTTTATTTTTTATTGACTTTGTAATAATATTACATTAAAAATATATATGTGAGGTCCCATTCAACCCCACCCCCCCACCCCCCCTCTCCCCCCCCCAACAACACTCGTTCCCATCATCATGACACATCCATTGGATTTGGTAAGTACATCTTTGGGCACCTCTGCACCTCATATACATTGGTTCACATCATGGCCCATACTCTCCTCTATTCCATCATGTAGGCCCTGTGAGGATTTACAATGTCCGGTGATTACCTCTGAAGCACCATCCAGGGCAGCTCCATGTCCCGAAGACGCCTCCACCTCTCATCTCTTCCTGCCTTTCCCCATACCCTTTGTCCATTATGTCCACTTTTCCCAATCCAATGCCACCTCTTCTATGTGGACACTGGATTGGTTGTGTCCATTGCACCTTTATGTCAAGAGGAGGCTCAGATTCCACCTGGATGCTGGATGCAATCCTCCCATTTTCAGTTGTAATCACTCTAGGCTCCATGGTGTGGTGGTTGTCCTTCTTCACCTCCATCTTAGCTGAGTGTGGTAAGTCCAATAGATCAGATTGTAGGTGCTGGAGTCTGTTGAGGCTCAGGATCTGGCTATCACATTGTCAGTCCAGAGATTCAAATCCCCTAAATATATCTTAAACCCCAACATTAACTGCACCTCCAGCACATTAGCATGAAAGTCTTATGAAGGGAGATCCCATCTGAGTCCAGATTCATCACACATAAACACCATTTCCAAAGAGGGGCCATCTGCCCTGGTAGTTAACCCCATCGGCCATGACCATAACTCCCATGGGTCTCTTTAGCCCTCAAAGGAACCAATATCTGGGGGTTGTATCTGCTTTATCTGTCTCTCTGACTCTGCTCAGTTGTGCATGAGCCTTTTCACTTCTACCTTCCTTCCAGCACCCTCAAGCTGGCGAGTATCCCTCTCACACGTTTCTTTTCTTGTACTCTATAGGTATGTGTCTGTAAACCAACAGCCTTATTTTTAAATGAAAATTTCATTTTAAATGTTGAGTTATTTTATGTAATATTTTTTTTTAGGAATCCATACCATAAGGAAGAGTTAGAAGAATGAAGCTGGGTCCCCGAGGGAGGTCTCTGGAAAAGCCCTGAAGGAGGTGGATTTTGCCAGCAACCGGAGGGATTCGAGTTCCTGTCCTGCCGTGCTCAGGCTGTGACCTCCAGCCCTTCCCCGAGTCTTCTTTTTCCTCATCTATGACATGGGTCTTCCCATTTTTAAAACCATTTAATTCACGCACCAAGCAATCCACCCAAGGCTCTCAGGACCCTCCCGGAGTTGCGTGGTCGTCACCACAGTCAACTTTAGACCATTGTCATTGCACCAAAAAGGGAAGATCCCCTGCCGTTAGACCCCCCACTGTTGGCTCTTAGCCTTGGTGCAGGATTTTTCTTACAATTGATGAAAAAATATTACGCTTTCCCATTAACTATAGTCCACAGTTTGCCTCAGTTGTATTTCTCCCTGCAGGCCACCCTGTCATTAACACCTTGTGGTAGGGACGTGTGTTTGTTCTAGTTCATGGAAGAATATCCGGGCTCAGGGAGGCAGTCTTTGGTGATGAATAACAGCTACCAATCATTGCACGCCGCCGATGGGCCAGGCGCTGCGCTAACTGCCTCGCCCCAGTCCTCCTTTCGATAATCCAAGTATTATTATGGGTGGTTATAGCCCCATACTCAGAGAAGACGGCGGAGGGAGCAGAGGGGCTGAGCCGCCCGGCTCGGAAGGAGCAGAGTCAAGAGGTGAAGCCGAGAGCCTGCTTTTTTCCACTTACTCTTTTTGAAAGAAATTGATGTGTCACTTACATACCACACGCCAGGAGCTTTCACCTTTGCACTCATGCGTGCAACCACCCCCCCCAAACACACACCAGATCAAGACACAGCATTTCCAGGGGCGCAGCAGGTGTCCGCGCGCCTTTTGCCGCTCAGTACCCCTGTCCCCGCCAGAGGCAGCCATTATTTTGACGTTGACCCCCGCACATGCACTGTGTCCCTGCTGGAAATTCTTCTTAATGGATTCCCAGAATCTGGTCCTTGTCGTGGCTGGCTCCTCTCCTGCAACACTGCATCTCTGAGCTTTGCTGCTGTGGCCGCCTTCATCAGGCATTGGTTCTTTTTCGGTGCTGAGTAGTATTCCACCCTGCCGACCCCGCCGTTCATTTAGCTGTTCTCCTGAGGATGGCCGTTTAGGGTTCCTGCTCTTGGCTAGTATGAGTAAAAGCCGCCGCGAACATCCTTGTCCGCCTCTTGCGTTCGTTTCTGTTGGGTTCATACCCAGGAAGTGAGATCACCGAGCCTTTGTGTCTGTATCTGCTTAGTTTTCGCAGGCTTGACCAAACAGCTTTCAAGAGTGGTACCAGTCAGAGCCTGCACCTGCAGCCACCAGAGCATCCCGTGCCCTCAGTCACTAGGGTTTATTTTGTGTGCCAATTCTTGGGCCGGGTCAGGGGCTGGGGTGGGTGAATTTGACACAGTCTCTCATACCCAAGAAACAAGGAGGAGAGAAGAGGGTCATATGCCCAGAACTGTCATGCAAAATAGAATTCTAAGGGCCAACAGGGCCCTTCACTTGGGCATAAGACTTTACAGTTTATATCCAGGGCTTCAATTATTCATTTTATTTTTTAAAGATTTATTTTATTTATTTCTCTTCCCCCACCCCACCCCATTGTCTTCTCTCTCTGTCCATTCGCTGTGTGTTCTTCTGCATCCGCTTGCATTACCCAGCGGCACTGGGAATCTGTATTTCTTTTTGTTGTGTCGTCTTGTTGTGTCTGCTCTCTGTGTGTGCGGCGCCACTCCTGAGCGGGCTGCACTTTCTTTCACGCTGGGCGGCTCTCCTTGCTGGGCGCACTCCTTGTGCGTGGGGCTCCCCTAGGCGGGGGACACCCCTGCATGGCAGGGCACTCCTTGCGCGCATCAGCACTGCACATGGGCCAGCTGCACACGGGTCAAGGAGGCCCGGGGTTTGAACCGCAGACCTCCCATGTGGTAGACGGACGCCCTATCAGCTGAGCCACGTCCGCTTCCCAGGGCTTCATTTCACTCTCACAACAAACAGCCCTCTTCCCCCCGCAGCCCTGGAGCCCGCCCTGCCTCCCCCACCCCCAGGCGAGCCAGCCCTGACGTTTTCATAACAACCTGGATTTCCGTTTCTTTGGAAAAGTTCAGAGATCTGCCAGGACTGGTTCCAAGTCCTGCAGGACAATGACCGGCCAAGACTAAGAAGTCCTTGACCATTTTAGAGGGCGCAAGAGCACCCCAGACCACCCAGGCCACTAAGTCGTGACCTCCCTGACCCCCGGAGGTGGCATCTCCTGGAATAAACGCTCCTTTTTCCCCCTGCATGTGTTCGTGCATGTGTGACCAGGTCTATAGACACACACACCTTATTACGATTATTTCATTATTATCATTTTACACAAGTGGGCTCGTTCAGCAGGAACTGTGGGAGATCGTATAAAGACATTTCCCTTTAATACATCACGAACACATTTCTTTTTTTTATTTTTACTTACTTTTAAAGATTTATTTATTTCTCTCCCCTTCCATCCCCCCTCCCTAGTTGTCTGCTCTCTGTGTCCATTTGCTGTGTGTTCTTCTGTGTCCACTTGTATTCTTGTCAGCAGTACCTGAAATCTGTGTCTCATTTTGTTGTGTCATCTTGTGTCAGCTCTCCGTGTGTGCGGTGCCATTCCTGGGCAGGTTGTACATTTTTTCACGCTGGGCGGCTCTCCTTACGAGGCACACTCCTTGCACGTGGGGCTCCCCTACGCGGTGGGCACCCGTGCGTGGCAGGGCACTCCTTGCGCGCATCAGCACTGCACATGGGCCAGCTCCACATGGGTCAGGAGGTCTGGATTTGAACCCTGGACCTCCCATGTGGTAGGCAGACGCTCTATCCATTGAGCCAAATCCACTTCTCTCTTTTTTTTTTAAAAGAGGTACTGGGGATGGAACCCAGGACCTCGTACATGAGAAGCAGGCTTTCAACCAAGTGAGCTACATTTGCTCCCCTACATTTTTTTCCTAAAAAATTTAAAAAATAATTTATCATGACTACATTTCTTTTTTTAAAAAAAGTCTTAGTTGTTTCATTTTTTATCATGACTATATTTCTATGCTAACAAATATCTATACCAATTTTTTTTTTAACTCTTTGCTTCTGAACGATTTTACATTTACAGAAAAGCTGCAAAGACAGTTCCAAGAGTTTCCCTGCTTTCCCCCATGTCAGCTTCTCACGTCACCCTGGTCCCTGTGTCAGAACTGAAAAAATCAGCGTGGGTGAAATATTAACTGGACGCCAGACGTTATCAGGATGTTGCCGGTTTTCCCACTAACGCCCCTTCCTCTGTCCGGGGATCCCACCAGGACCCAGCGTTACATGTGGCCGTTTCCTGTGCCCACCCCTCACGCACTCACCTGTGTCCTCCGGTCTGTGACAGTTTCTGAGTCTTTCTTTGTTCTCTGTGCCTTGAGAGTTTCAGACAGTACTACTTCATGGCCCTCAGTTTGGTTTGTCTGATGGTGCGACTGAGGGTGAGGGTCTGAGAAGAGCAGACCACAGAAGCACGACGCCTCCTCATCACGTTGCGTTGGGGGAGCCCGGCAGCCGCACCAAGTATCACTTGATTTTAACCTTGATCACTTGGACAAGGTGACATCTGCCAGCCTTCTGCACTGGACATTTCCTGTGTTTCCTTTTCTATGCTCGGTTCCTTAGAAGCAAACCACTAAGCCAGTCCACACTCAGAGAGAGGAGAATCTAAGCTCCACCTCTTGCAGGGAGAGTGGTATCCGCGTATTATTCCAACTTGACTTTAAATGGCAAAATCACATTCCATTTTATAGATCTGCCATTATCTATTGACCCAGTCTCCTATTGTCATGCATTTCCACTGCTTTTGGTTTTTCCTTTTACACATTAAACTGCAATGAACAGCATCGTAGCTCAACTTCAAGTCCAACATGTATTTTTGAGTGCCTTCTTTGTTACATGCATCACAATATTCTGGGGCAAGCAGTGTTTTTTGTTTTTTTGTCTCTTTCGTCTGTTTTTCTTAGAATACATTCATAGATTAGGATTGCTGGATCACAGGATAAGCACATTTTTGAGGCTTTTGATAAGTCCCACCAGACAAAGCTCCAGGAAAGTTGTACTCATCCAGCCTCTGGGTTGGCATTTTTTCCTTTTGTGATCTTTATTTTTCTTATGACCAAAATAACTCATTTTTTAATGAGATAATTGGCAATTGCTTACTAGACATTTGGTTAGGTTAAAGAATTGAGGGAAGTGGATTTGGCTCAACTGATAGAGTGTCTACCTACCATATGGAGGGTCCAGGGTTCAAACCCAGGGCCTCCTGACCCATGTGGTGAGCTGGCCCATGCACAGTGCTGATGTGTGCAAGGAGTGATGTGCCACACAGGGGTGTCCCCCTCGTAGGGAAGCCCCATGCACAGAGTGCACCCTGCAAGGAGAGCTGCCCAGCACGAAAAAAAGTGCAGCCTGCTCAGGAGTGGCGCCACACACACGGAGAGCTGGATGCAGCAAGATGATGCAACAACAACAAAAAAGAGACACATTCCCACTGACAAGAGTACATAGGACACAGAAGAACACACAGTGAGTGGACACAGAGAGCAGACAACGGGGTGGGGAGGGAAGAGAAATAAATAAAAAATAAATATTAAAAAAAAAAGAATTGAGTGTTTCTTTTTTTAGGTGTGATAATGGTCTTGCAGTTATTTTTAAAAATAGTCCTTATCTTTTAGAGGCACACACTGAAGTATTCTGGAAGAAATGATATGACTTGGAGATTTAAATCAGTATAATATGAGAGGAGGGGACTGGTACGGTTGAAACAAGATGCCGTGAGTTGATGGGGACAATGAACCTGGTTATACGCGCTCTCTTTCTGTTTTCCAGGGCTGCTACGACAAATACCACACAGTGGGTTGGCTTAACCAACAGAAATTGATTTCCTCATGGTTTTGGGGGCTAGAACTTGCTTTCTCAAGAAGTCTGTAGCATCCCGGCAATCTTCCATCCCTGGCAATCTCTCTCTCCTGTGGCTTCTGCTGGCTTCTGTGTCCGAATTTCCTTTGCTTATCAAGACTCCATTCATACAGATTAAGACCCACCTTACTCAATGTGGCCTCATCTAAACAGGGTACAAGTGGGTTCACACCTACACAACGCAGATCAAGACTTGAATGTGTCTTTAATGGGAGACTGAGATAGCTACAGTATTAAAAAAAAGTTAAAAAAAATTTTAAACACAATAAAAATCTATAGCTCAAGAGGTCACATTGTTTCACCTCTCAGCATGGATTAGAATGAACAGTTTGTTGCACATGCCACACCTCCACATCTTTTTCCAAGCAAATACTTTGTCTCTTGCAGATAACATATATATTTCAGACAGGAATAGGCTCCCACGAAACACCGTTTTCTCCTGGCTTTTTTCCCCTCCGCAGTCTACTGCCGACAGCTGGCTCCGTCAAGGCTCTCTCGTTCTTCAGCAGCGCCAAGGCACTCACCTGGATCGAAGAACCATGATTTATGTATGCGACCCTCCCGCGGTGGACAGGTGGCACGTCTCCAATGTTCTGCTCCTCCGAACAACGGCGCCACGCACATCCCGTCCATAATGTACCTGTGGGATCAGGTCCACAGCCCGTCTGTCTAGCCGGGGAGCTGCCAGGTCCAAGGGCCTGGCGTGGTTACAGTGTTGCCAGAGGGGCTGACTTGCCCTGCCGGGGGACTGAGCCGGCCTTCCGCGTGTTCTTTCCAGTACGCACCTGAGGACTATTGTCCCCTGGGGCCTGCCGTAGGACAGCTTCCTGGGGTCAGAGCTGCGAGGGGCCTGGGAGATCTCTGGTCTCACTTCCAGGGGAGCAACCTGAGCCTCCAGAGGGGGCTCCCCTCGGTGGAGACGGCTGGCCCAGGGGTCACGCACACGCCGCCCGCGGTCGAACCCAGCTTTACCATGCGCTCAAGGTGGCATGACCTTGGATAAGTTACTTTTCTTCCCTGTGCCTCAGTTTTCTCCTCTATAGTCTGGGGGTAATACTGATTCCCAGATGGCAGTCAGGGAGGGGAAGGAAACTTTTTTCAAGCTGTATTTGTATCATTTTAATTAAAGTATTTGCTTTTTGGGGGAAACTGATGGAGTACAAGTGACGGGTCCTAGGGACACCCCCTTGGGTACCAGTTGACACTGCCAATGCTGAATTCAGCCAGGGTGGTAGGCTGAATTCTGCACCCTAGGGAAAAAAAACGACACGTGTTCCTGAGGGTGTGAACCCATGGTAACCAGGCTCTTTTGAAGACGTTATGTTTAGTTAAGGCATGGCCAATTGAATGAGGGTCAGCCTGAACCCTGTTACTGCAGGCTTCTGAAGACAACGCCTGGAGAAGCAGAAGCTGGGAGCAGAGGGACAGAAGCTGGAAGTCAATGGACCGCAAAAGAGAAAGGAGAAGAGGCTGCCAGGTGCATCGCTGTGGGACAGAAAAGCCAAGGGCCAAGGCGCGGCAGCCGGGCCCGGACCGCCCCCGTCTTGGGGAGACAGCATCACTTGCTGACGCCTGGGTGTTGGCCTTCTCCTCGCTTCAAAACCGCGAGCCAATCCATTGTTGGATAATTTTCAGCAGACGGGAAATGAAGAGACTTGGTGACAGTCGAGTTTAGTGTGATTATGTGAGGAGAACACCCAGCACCCAGCCCAGAGCCCTGCACAGTGTCAATGCTGGAAGGCCACGAATTCCCCAAGGCAGCCGAGGCAGCCGACAGGAGCCCGCCCAAGATGACAGAGACCAACCCTGCAGGGAGGAGGGCCCGGAGAAGAGGAGATCCAAGAGAGATGCGCAGCCTCCGAGGTAGCCAAACTAGGGCTGTGGGCCAAATCCGGCTCACCACTTATTAATGCCAATAAAATTTTATTGGAACACAGATATGCTCATTCATTTCCATTTTTTCTATGGGTGCTTGCAACACTGCAATGGCAGAGTTGAGTAGTTGCAACAGACACCATATGGCCTGCTCAGTCTAGAATAGTTACTATCTGGCCCCTTGTAGAAAAACAGTTTCCAGCCCCTGGCATAGATTGTAGGAGAGAAACTCAGCCAGGGTTGGTATTGAACCTCCGTGAGAGAAAGATGCCAAAGGCCCATGTGTCAAGTACTGTTCTAAGTGTGTCGCATGTGTTGAGTTATCTAGCCCTCACGATGATACAATGAAGGTAGTATGTGTGGTAGATACTCTCAAAGACGGCCCCAGTGAACTCTTCTCCTGGGAGTCACACCTTTGGGTAGTCCCTCCCACCTAGTGTCTGGGGCAGCCGGTGACTCGTGTTCACTAATAGAACGGGGTGGAAGTGATGCTGGGCGAGTCCCAGGACCAGCCTTTGGAACACTCAGCTTTGGGACCCCTAAGATGCCGTGCAGGAGAACGCATGCAGTGACCATGCGGAAAGGAGAAGCTCGGAGGCCCGTAAGGAGAGGGCAAGTGGCCCTGGCTGGGCCTTGAGATAACTTCAGCATGAGCCACCGCCTGTCTGCCTTTGCTTGGGTGGGGGGTGTTTTTCAGGTAGCAATAGCCAACTGAGACATGACGTGCTGGTAGGGATTATCCCAGGTCTTTCTGATCTCAAAGTCTTTTCCTCTCCACCCTTCCTTAATCAGTGGCTCTCAAGCCTGCCAGAACATTCGAATCACCTGAGGAGCTTTAAAAACCACTGAGTAAATTAGAATTTCTGAGAGTAGGTACTTTTAGAAATTGCCACAGGTAATGTTACCACATGGCTGAGGTTCAAAATCAAGACTGCATCTACTGTTTCCAAAACTTCCCTAATGTCAAGAAATGCATGGCACACATTAAAAAGCACACGCGACTGATTCCTAAGCTCCAGCAGTGATGGTGATTCGGGATTTCCATGAGAGGGTCCTGTACGTTTAACACATCGCCCAAGTGAATCTTATTACGAAGCAAGTTTGAACTGCCCGAGGGCTGGGGTCAGGGGAAGAGAAGGAAAAGGAGGAGGAATTCAGAGAGAAAGGGGGAGAGGGTGCCTGCTGTGGGCTCTGAAGAGCCATTGGACAGTTGCTTAGAAAGTTAAACACACACTTACCATGCAACCCAGAAACCTCCATCTTGGATGTCCCTAATGGGAAAAAGTGCTGTGTCCACCAAAGACGAGGACAAGGATGTTCACAGCAGCTTTATTCATAATGGCCAAGAACTAGAGGCCACCGGAGGGCCACCCATGGGAGTGTGGATAGATGAATTGTCATACATTGGCACTACGGACCACGAGGCAGCAGTGAAAAAGAATGAAGTACCGATACACCCAGCACGGACGACTCTCACAGACATCCTGTCGGGTGAAAAAAGCCAAACCCAGAAGAATGTAGACAGCAGGCTTCCATTTATGTAAAGCTCAAGTACAGATAAGACAAATCCAGGACGGTTGTTGTAGTCTGCTAGGCTGTGGAAACGCAGATACCATGAAATAGGTTGGCGCTTACGATGGGAATTTATTAGCTTACAAACTTATAGTTCTAAGGCTGAGAAAAATTCCAAATCAAGGCATCCAGGTGATGCTTTCTCCCCAAAGACCGGCTGCCAGGGATCTGGGGCTCTTCTTCCATTTGGCAAGGCTGGGCTCTGCCTTCTCTTCTGGGTTTTGTTTCTTTCAACTCCTTTTTATCTGAATTTCATTCTCTTACAAAGAACTCCAGTGAGAGGATTAAGACCTACCCTGGACCATGCCTTCCTGGAGTAACCTCATCAAAACACTCGCTTACACTAGGTTCACAGCCACAGGAATGGATTAGCTTGAAGAAACCGATATTCTGGGGTCCTGTCAGCTTCACACCATCACAGTGGTAGAGATCAAAATAGGGGTTATGGAGGCGCGGAGTTGCCTATATTTTGATCCAGATGTGGATACTCGTGTGTGTGTGTAATTTCCATTTCCTCCTAGGATGCTGGGAAGGCTTCCTAGGAAGGAAGTTGGGTCCAGAAAACAGGATTTCCCTGCATTTGGACCCACCTGGGGGACCTTTGTTTGTTGACCTCTTTGAGATATACATTATAGTCAATAAAGCAAACAAGTCTTAAGTGTACAGCCCAGAAAATGTTCACACATCTGCAGCGAGCATTTAACTGTGTGCAAAATACTCCCTTAGGCCCCGGGAAAGGTGACCAAGGGCCCCTTTCTGCGTAAGTTTTATAATCTGGTGGGTGGAGACGCCGCAAGACAAGGAGGACAGTCCATTTTCCTTCTTTCACTTGGCATGTCTTTATTGAATACCTAATATGTGCCAGGCACTGAACCAGCAGTAACCAAGACCCAGCTCTGCCTCATAGGGCTCAAGGTCCAAGTAAGTTTGGGATCGCTGCCGGATGGCTGATTCAATCCAAGTCCTCCCTCTCTCTCGCCCCCTCATCCCGCCTATCCCTTCTCCAAAACATTCATGTCTCTCTCTCGAAGGGACCCAGGCCCTGACTGCCCCTCCCCTCTGGGCTGTGGTAGTAGTTTCCTGATGCACCCAGCTTCCAGTCTTGCCTCCGGGATCGACTTCTCCAGACCAACGGCCCTTATTTAAGCTAAAAAACTGTCTGAGCTGATGGCTCTCCATTGCCCAGGCAGGCTAGTGGCTCTATACTGGGATCTACAAACAGGATCTACAGCTGTGAGCCCTGGGGTGTGTCATCTGTAAAATGGAGATGAAATAATAATAAACAGCAGCGGCACAACAATAGCCATCTCACAGAAGAGGCCGAGCTTTAACCTGAAGTAGCAGATCTTAGGCATCCAGCCCTGCCACGCCCTTCCTGTGCACCACCTGTTTACTCCTCCCGATGGCTCTCATTGCGTGTCACCCCTGCCCCCCCAGCCTCTCTCTCCCCATCACCACCTCCAGGCATCCCAGGGGCGGGTGTTAACTCACACACCCTTTGCTTCCAAGTCGCTGGCACTCTGCGCCTACTGCTCCTGGCTGTAGGGCCCTTTCCTCCGTCTTCTGCTGACTCTTGCTCCACTTTCCAGCTCAGCGGGCACCACCTCCTCCGAGGAGCTGTCTCTGAAGCCGCCGACAGGGCCAGGTGATTCTTGTCCGGGCCCCCCCGCCCCCCGTGGGTCACACTCGCCTGTTTATCTCCTGCCTCTAAGTCTTTCAGAAGTGTGAGCGCCTTCCAGATTGGCAGTCTCTGACTCACTGAATCCAACTCTTTTATTATACCCTCACTGCCCGGTCACCTCCGGCTCAAGACAGGAGCTGGGGCTGGGTCTACTGGCCTGAGCGGAGCATGCCGGGTGTTTTCTGAAAGGAAAGTGGCCTTTGAGTTGGCTGCGAAGGATGAGTAGGATTTTCTTTTCCCCTTAAACTTTTAATTTTGCAATCACCTCAAATGTACAAGACAATTGCAAAAATAATACAAAACCCATATAGTGAACTCCAACAACATACCTCTCTGTACCCCAGATCCCAGAGCCACAAAATTTGACATTTTGACATATTGGCTGAATCATCTTATCTATCTAGCCAGCCATCCATCCATCTATCCATCTATGTATCTATCCATCTATTTTCTAAACATTTGAAAGTAGGATGTAACATCATGCTCCTCGAACACAAAATCTTCCATGTGCATTTCCTTTAAGGACAAGGATATTCACTTCTGTGACCACCTAAAGTACAGCTATGAAGTTCAAAAAATTTAACATCGATATAAGGCTCATAGTTTATATTCCAATTTTTTTTCAATGGCCCCCAAAAATGTCCTTTTGGGCATTTTCTCCTCCATGTTCAGGATCATGTATTGCCTTGCATTGTCGTTATGTCACTACGGCTTTTTTTTTGTTTGTTTAATTGTGGAAACAGATATGCAACCTAAGCCTTCCCATCTCAACCACTCCCAAGCAGACCAATGAATGGGATTCATCACATATACAGTATGGTATTACCCTCCTCCCTATCCATTCATGGGTAGGACTTTTTAAAGTTATTTTAAAAATAAGTTGTACATGCACACAGTACCAAATCTAAAAGGAACAAAAGGATTTGCAATGAAAATTCAAAGTAGGTCACCTCTCAATGGCCCAGCCCCCTCGGCAGAAGCCGCCATCGGTATCGGTTTCTGCGTATTCTATGCCCCTGCCACACACACTTTTTAAATTTTGCAAACACTCAAACAAGAACGGTACAAGAGACACCAAGTACCCTTTGTCTAGACTCTCACCAGTTAACATTTTGCCATGTTATGCTAAATATTTTACAAGCATTTTATCATCTAATGATCAGAACCGCCTTCCAGTTGTGACATTTTAGACAGCAGATTGCCAAGAAGCTGATCCGGGCAGGTTAAGGGAGGTGTCCATGGCCACACACCCGTCGGAGGTGACCTGGGGGGGGGGGGCGGTGCGGGCTTTGCAGGACTTTGGAGGAAAGTGTTTTCATATTTTAAGCTGAAGGCCACCTCCCTGGGATAGCCTTCAGATGATGGCAGGAAATGTCGCAGCACCTGATCTGGGTGCCATTTGCTACTTCTCCTCCCGAAACCTTTCTGTCCCCAAGCAACAGCTGCCGTCACCCTCCCCCGTTTAAAAACTTGCGACAACTCTTGGCTGCCAACAGGGTGACATTTACAGGCCTTAGCTCGGAGTACACAGGCTCTCACCCAATCCCTTTAGCCTCTTCCTTCCCTCCCTCCACCTCCAGCCCTACACAACCTCAAACCATCTGCTCCAAGTCCTGCTCGCCCTGGCAGTCGCCGCTTACTTTCCTGAAGGGTGCATTTCTCCTTCTGGGGCTCCTACAGTCTTCTGCAGGTTGTAGTTCGCCCGGGGGGCGGGGGGGGGGGGGCAAGGGAGGATTACAGTGACAGCGGGGCCCCTTCCTGGAGGGCGACCTGCACCATGATTTCAGGCGTCTGAGCCTTAATTCCTTCAGGGATATAATGGGGACACCTAGCTCAGCATCCAGCAGAGAGTAAAACCTTCAGTTATCTCCCACGAGACAACTGCTGTCGTCACGGGGTCATCCCTAAGAAAACTACGTCCTGCCCCCTAGCTCCTCCTAGGTAACGTGGGGTGATGACAGATGATCGAAACTTCAACGATCAGCACTCGGAGAAGCAGCCCGCACTCAGCAGGAAAGACGAGCGAGGCTGGCACATAGTAGGTGTTCAGTTAACCCGCTCGGGGCGGGGCTGCGGGAAGACGCCTGCAGGCGAGTGAACCCGAAGAGGCGAGCGGGCGAGACTGGCCGTGGGAGGCGGCCCGCCCCCGCCTGGCCCCGCCCCGCCGGGCCCCGCCCCGCCTGGCCCCGCCTGGCCCCGCCCCGCCTGGCCCCGCCCCGCCTGGCCCCGCCCCCGCCCGCAGCTGTCAGGACCAGCCGGCCGCGTGCCAGTCCACCAAACCTGAACGTCCCGGCGGCGCCCCACCTTCCTGCGCCGGCACAGGGAACCTTGCGCGCTGCTGCCCTTAGTCCCCGCCCCCCGGCTCCCATTGGCCGAGGCCTTCCTTTGTTAGCCCGAGCGCGCCGCCGCCACAGGCCAGCCGGGCTGCCGATCGCTCGGCCCGCACCCCGCCCCGCCCGCGCCCCTCCCCCGCCCGCCCGGGAGCGCGCGAGGCGCTGGGCTCGCAGTCGCGGCGGGCGCGGGGCGCGAGGGGAGCGGCGGGCGTCGGGCGCGAGGGCCGCGGAGGCGGCGGCGGGAGCGTCCCCGGCGGAGCGGCCGGAGCGCGGGCAGCAGGCCGGGGCCTCTCCATGGGCCCGCGGAGGCGCGGCGGCGGCGGCGCGGGCGGACGCCGGGGGTCGCGCCTGCTCTGAGGGCTCTGGGCCCGGCGGCCCGGGCGCGGCGCTGCAGCGGCGGCGGGGGAGGCGCTTTTCCGGCCGTCCCGCGCGGAGACCGCCGACCCCGGCCCCCGACCCCCGGGGCCGCCCGCGCGCCTGAGGCGAGCCGCGCCGGGGCATGGGTGCGCGGGCCCGGCTGTGAGGCGGCCCGGCGCCGGGGCAGGCGGCGGCGCCCGCTCTGACCGGGCCGTCGGGATCTCCCGAGCCCGGGCCGCGCAGCTCGGGGCTGCCGTGCGCGGTCCCGCGCCCGCCGCCGGGCAGAGCGCGAGTCGGGCCGGGCCGCAGGGCCTGCGCCGGGCGCCCCCGAACATGTCGGCGGCCAAGGAGAACCCGTGCAGGAAATTCCAGGCCAACATCTTCTACAAGAGCAAGTGTCAGAACTGCTTCAAGCCCCGCGAGTCGCATCTGCTCAACGACGAGGACTTGACCCAGGTGAGCCGCGGGGGGGCTCGGCCCGCCGGACGCGGGGCCCCCCCAGCCGGCGGCGGGGCCCGGGCGGTGCGCCGTGCGTCCCGGGGACCCCCGGGCATCTCTCGGGCCTGGTGCTCCCCGGGAGGCCGCCCGAGTGTACACAAGCCCGGTGCGGCCGGCGCAGGGGCTGCCTGCCCCCCTCGGCTCTGACCGCCAGGAGACCCCCTTCCTGTGGCCGGGAGAGCAGACCCGGCCCTGTCCCTGAATGGGCTGGGGACACGGGGCACATCTGCGGGCCCCTGTGGAAGACGGAAGAAAAAATGTGCGTGAGTCTTCGGGCGCCGGGCACGGAGATTGGGGTGGGTGGGCAGTGTGTTGATAAGCTTCGGGACAAAGGAAAAATCCTCCAGGAGGCCGAAAAATAACATCCTTTCTGGTTCCCATAGCCCTGCAGTGTGATTCATGGTTTGTTTTGTTTTTTTGGGTGACTCAAAAATGCCTGCTTTTTCTTGGAAGGAACAAAAGTGCTGGGGGCTTACGGGTATCCTTGGAATCTGTTTGGGGGCAGGACTTGGGCTTGTCCACTCTGGAGTGGCCCCTAAAGAGGGGTGGGATGGTCTCCGCCCTGTTTCTAAATCACTGTGGCTGTCGTGGCCAGGGAGGGGTGGAGGGTCTTGCTCTTGAACTCAGGCTGGAGGGCCTGGTGTTGAGGGCAGAGCCGGAGGCTCCTCTCCCACCCTGCCGGCCCACCTCGCCGCCCTCTCAGGTCACTGGCTGGGGAGTGACGTGCCCTGTGTGTCCTGGGGCGAGGCGGTTCCTTTCTCAGGCCCCATCTGTCAAATGGGCATGTTCCATTGAAACTGCCTTCCAAGTTTATCTTTAAAAGCCCAGAGCCCTGGGTCCCCAACCCTGGAGATTCTGATTCAGGAGCTGGGGGTGGGGGGTGGGGGGGAAGGGGGGATTTGTCTCTGTCAAAGCTCAGGAAGAGACTGGGCTGTAACCCCAACAGGCCTTGGGGAGCCCTGCTGCCCTGCTCGCTGGCCAGACATTCTTGAATCCTGGGAGGGCTTTGGGACACGCGGAGCTGGATTCCTTGGATTTCCCGAGCAAGCCTGGTTTGCAGCTCCTGGGATTGGTCTATGGACCCTTTGGCTCCTTCTCCAAGTCTCCTCTAATCTCCAGCCTCTTCATGGCTTCCGGTCACTGCCCTGGATGGCTCCACAGACCAGGGGAACTCTCCTCATGGACCAGGCCAGGGCGACCTAGTTGCAGCCATTCCTCTCAGAAGCAGCCCTTAGACGGAACGCAATTATTTCAAGTGACCTGGCCTGGCCGTTGTTAATGCCACTTGAAGTTCACACAGTGTTTGACTTGTTTACACGACGGACCTGAGTTGGGTGGCTGGGCAGGGGCGGCCGCCTGGGACAGGGAGCTTCCTCTGAGGTCAGGTTTCCACCAGCCAGGAATAGACTCTCTTCACCGAAAACCAAAATCCTTAACCAAACACTCAAGGCTGCTCAGTCGTAGATTCTTAAACATGAAGGCCCTTGGAGAAAGGTCAGCTTGGGAAAGGTAGAATCCAATTTCCCAGTAATACATTCTGGAGTTTGGAAGAATTTGATAAACTCTACTTATCTGGATACTTTTTTTTTTTTTTTTCCTCTTCCCCTGGGAAGCAGCTTATGGGGCCCTGGACTGGGAGTGGAGATTTTGATTCTCGTCTTGGCTGTCACTTTCAGCTGTGTGACCTTGAACAAGTCATTTTGCTCTGTATATTTTGATTTCCTTATCTATAAATGGAGAATAACAGTCCTTGGCTTGCCTCCATTATGGGGCTGTTGTGAAGAGCAAGAAATGATACTGATTAAACGTCTTTCTCTTTCAATTTAAAAGCTAAGAAAGTCGCCAGAATAGGCAACTTTGATTATGGAAGTTTCTGGGCTTGGCCAGGGATGTTCCAAGTGAACTTTATAAGTTCCTTGATTATTCCACACCACTGCCGAAATCATAGAGCGGCCATATCGTGATTCTTACACCCAGATAAACTAGAATGGAATTTGCAGTGTCTGAGTCGAATCTATCAAATACAAAAATCTAAATCGGTTGATAATTAATTGGAATCAAGGAGAGGGGGTTTACTTTTTCACTGTAGCCAAAGTTGAATTGTGGGTTTTGGAACAGGCCTGAGACCTCCAGGACACAACTGGAATGGTAGTTTCTGAAATAGTGAGTGGGGTTATTTGTGCTGGGAGAGATTAGCCCAGTCTTCCACCTCCTGGGATCTTTCAGGAAGAAACTGCTCTTGAATAAAAAAAAAGAGGAGGGAGACTCAGGGCGGTTGCCAGCAGCCTTAGCTGCTGCTCTCCCGCATCCGGCCCTCCCCCAGTCCCTCACTCTCATCCTTCTGGCTCCATTAGAAAGCCTCAGCCAATCGGTTCCCATCAGGCTCCCCCCAGCCCCTGCTTCCTGCTGCCCCTCCCGCCATGAGCTTATTTTAGACATCAGAGCTGGAAGATATATCAGCGCTCATTTGGGCCATCCCCTCTCTAGCAGGCGAGGACACGGGCCAGGGGGCTGCCAGCAGCAGCAGCAGCAGCAGCAGCAGCAGCGGGAACTGGTTTTGGCTCTTGGGAAGGCATCTTCTCCGGAGCAGAGGTTTCTCTGCGCCTGCTGCTTTGAGCTTGATTTCCTCAGCTGTGGGTTTTGTTTGTTTGTTTCTCCTTTAGAGCGGTACAGAAACCTCTTCCAGGGACTGAACCACATCATCAGACCTGGAAGGGACTTAGAAAGCAACTAATATAACCACTTCCTTTTACCCTTAGACGACTGAACCCCAGAGAAGGGAAGTGGTTTGCCCAGTGCAGGGACCAGCCAGGATTCTGAAGCCACTATTGCCCTCCTTTAATGGTTTAGAGTGGGCATCCCATAGGTGCACGGCGAGGACGGCGATGCCAGGAACGCTTATGCTACCTCAGGTGCTTTGCCGGGCGGGCACCGGGGGCCCCCGGGGCCCTTGAGACTGCTGGTTTGGAACAGAGGAGGCCCTCGCCCCTTCCTTGCCCCTGGAGTTCGGCGCAATCCAGTACAAGTGACAAGCACTCATCACCTGGGCCTCAACCCCAGGTGGTCTGGGCCCTTGCTTTTCTGTGTATATGTATAGACTCAAGTGTACAGTTAAGTTTTTGTTGGGTCCTAAGTTATGTGTATGTATTTGCTATGCAACTGATTTTTTTCTTTTTCATGCTTAATATGCCTTAGAGATCTTCCCATGACATCACATATAAATAACCAAAGTCTTTCTGCATGTAGCTCCTTTGGGAACAGATCTTTGTGGGTTCCCTGACTGACAGGCATCAAGGTTACTGCTTCCAGTTTTTGCAGTTATAAACAGCAAATGCCTCAGTGACATCTTTATAAATGCTTTTAGGTGTGTGTATGTGCGTGTGTGCGTGCACGCATGCAAATGTTTCTCTGAGGCAGATACCTAAAAATAGAACAGCTGGGTTGACATCAAGTGTATCACTTTTTTTTTCATGGATACCGCCAAATTTCCTTCCAAAAAAGGCCGTGTTTCACCATCGCCAAGAATGGATGTTTTCAAATGATTTAATTCCTTAATAATTCCCCTGATTACCATGGGGGTTAAGCCTCATCTCCTAATGTTGGAGTACTTTTCGTTTCTTCCGTGAATTGCCTGTTCATATCATTTGCCCATTTTTCTTTTGGGTTAGTTTTTCCTCTATTGATTTGTAGGCACTTTCTGTGTATATTCTGCGTCAGGGATCAATATTTCTGTAAAGGACCTGATAGTAAATATTTTAAGTTTTGCGGGCCATATGGTCTCTGTGGCAACTACTCAGCTCTGCTGTTGCAGTGGGAAAGCAGCTATAGACAACATGTAAACTAATAGGCTTGCCTGGGTTCCAATAAAACTTTATTCACAAAAACAGGCAGCTGGCAAGATTTGGCCTGTGAGCTACTTTTTGCTAACCTCTGCTCTCAATACTAAGCTGTCATCTCCCATATATTGCAGATATTTTCTTCCAGAGTCACTTTTGTTTTTTAACTTAGAGATCTCTGTGGTCATCTTTCTTCTTCCTATGGTAATTTAAAATATGAATGCAGTTAAGTCTGTGTTTTTCTCAGTAGTTGATAGTTTAGTCTTGTGTTTAAGAAGGTCTTCTTTCCAAGAGTATACAACAGTTTCTAATATCTTAATTAATTCTTTCCTAGTTATTTTTAAATGCTTACTCTTTTAGTCCATCAGATTTGTTTTGTAGGACAATGATCCTGGCTGAAGGGGGGAGAGTTCGTGGAGGCTTTTGAAGTGGTACAGATATATACTACAGTGAAGGTGTCTCCAGACAGTGCAGGCGAGGAGGGAGGGAGTTGTCAGAAACTAGGGGCAGGATATTGGCAGCTGATCAGAGCTGGGGGCCGAGGGTAAAACCTGGGTGGATGGAGGTTCCTTTGGGAGAGACTGAGCATAAGAAACTTGGAGCAGATGTGGGGCATGGGGAGGGACCAACAGTAATATAGTAAGCTTGACCTTGTAGAGGTGGAGGTGCCAGTGGGTGCTCAGGCACCTCTGGCGGTAGGCAGTGTTTGTTTAGCAGTGGTGGTTTAGAGTTTGGACAAGGGGTGGCAGGCAGGGTGGGAATGGAGGGGGACTATCGGAGCCATGGGAGTGAATGCGATCACCCAGGAGGCTGGGCAGTGAAACGAGAGCAGGGCAGGGAAAAGGTGACATGTGGTAGGTGGGCAGAGGAGGGGGCAGTGAGGGAGGCAGCAGGGTGAATCCAGAGGGGTTGGTGGTCAGCGGGAGAACCACGTCTGGAACCCAGGGTTCTTGGCTTCCAGATGCTCTTCCCAGGATCTGTCTGTGTTTCCGAGACCCCTGCTGGGTGTTGACGTGTCATGATGTCTGATTCTCCCATGACCTCTGACTTCAGGCGTCCCCTTTTATGGAAAAGGCAGTGAACTAGGAGTCACCGCATTGGAACCGAAGTTACTGTCTGTTGTCGCGTGACCTCAGCTGGGTCCTTTTCCCTCCCTAGGCCTCAGTTTTCTCATCTGGAAAATGATCTCTGCCATGGCCCTTCCAGCCCTCCTAATCTAATTCTGCTTGTGCTGTGCCCATACCCCACTGCCCAGGGCTGCTGGGACTGGAGGAGGAACCCCAGACAGAGGCAGATGGATGGCCTGGAACTGGGTCTCATGAATCATTTCATCCTTTTTCCTTGTGTTCTGTAACATTCTTAGAAGCACCAAGATATGGAACTTCTCTGATTTAACGTCCGCTTCAGAAGCAATGAGAGTATTTCACCTGCACCCCTTTGGGGAAGATTTGTAACTTATGTGTGAGTTAGTAGGTGGTTTGGTGGTGGTGGTATCAAAAATCCCCAACCATATAAATGGCCAACAAGCACATAAAAAGAGACTTAATATCACTAGGCTTCAGGGAAATGCAAATCAAAACCACAATGAGATTCAACTTCCAACTCATTTGGATGGTGATTATCAAAAAAAGAAAAAAAAAGAAAAATAAGTGTTGGGGAGAATGTGGAGAGATTAGAAACTTTTTACACTGCTGTGGCAATGTACATGGTACAGCTGCTGTGGAAAGGAGTTTGTGGTCCTCAAAAAGTTAACCATAGAATTACCACCGTATGACCTGGCAATCCCACCTCTAAGCATATACTTGAGAATTGAAAGCAGGGACTCGAACAGATATTTGTACCTGCATGTTCATAGCAGCTGTTCATAATACCAAAAGGTGGAAACAGCCCTGTGCCCATCAGCTGGTGAATGGATAAACAAATTGTGGCACAACCATAAAATGAGATACTATTCAGCCATAAAAATGAATGACGTTCTGTTGCCTGCTATAACAGAACTTTGAAAACATGTCAAATAAAAGAAACCAGACACAAAAGGACAAATATTGTCTGATTCCATTTATATGAAATGTCCAGAATAGGCAAATCCATGGAGACAGAAAGATTAGTGGTTGCCAGGGGCTGCCAGGAAGGTGGCAAAGAGATGTGACTGCTTAGTGGGAACTGGTTTCTGTGTTGGGATGATGAAAATGTTTGGAACTAGATAGAGGGGGTGATTGCCCAACATGGTGAGTGTACTACATGCCACTGAACTGTTCACTTTAAAATGGTTAATTTTGTGTTACCTGACTTTCATCTCAAGAAAAGCCCTGAACGTGGAAGAATGGAAAAATCCCAGCCCTGCCCTCTGATCCTTGTACCGCCTGGAGTGAACACCTGATTGTCTCTAGAGGCCGGACCAGGGGCTGGCCAGCTTTTTTTAAGAGGCTGGAAAGTAAATATTTTAAGGCTTCGTAAGGCCAATAGGCGAAATTGAGGAATTTATATATAGGTACGTATATAGCCATTCAAAACTTTAAAGACCATTCTTGGTTCCCCTGCCTTAAAAAAACCAGACCAAGAGCCAGATTTAGCCTACAGGCATCCTTTGCCAACCCCTGGACTAGGCCAGCCCTCTCCAACAGGACTATAAAGGGAGCCACATTAGTAATTTAAAATTTTAGTTGCCACATTAAAAAAAGTAAAAAGAAATAGTTGCCATTAATTTTAACTCTATTTCACTTAACCAACCATATCCAAAATATTCTCATGTCAGCAGGTAAAGAAGTCATTGTGTGTATTTGGCTCTTTCTTTTTAAAGATTTATTTATTTACCGTTTCCCCCCTCCCCTCCTGCTCTCTGTTCATTAGCTATGTGTTTCTCTGTGTCTGCTTGTCTTCTCTTTAAGTACCACTGGGAACCAATCCTGGGACCTTCTGGAGTGGGAGAGAGGTGCTCAAACTCTTGTGCCACCTCGGCTCCCAGATCTGCTGCGTCTCTTATTGTCTTTCCTCTATGCCTCTTTTTGTTGTATTATCTTGCTGCACCAGCTCTCTGCTTGGGCCAACTTGCCACGTGGACCAGCCCTCCTGCGCGGGCCAGCACTTCTGCACAGGCCAGCACTCCGCTCGGGCCAGCTCACCTTGCAGGTCAGCATTTTGCATGGGCCAGCTCTCTGCTTGGGCCAGATTGCTGCATGGGCCAGCTTGCCTTTACCAGGAATCGAACCCTGGACTTCCCATATGGTAGGTGGGAACCCAATCGCTTGAGCCACATCTGCTTCCCTATTTCGCTCTTTTTAACCCATTACATTCGAGGCGAGTCACTTTCTGGGGTCCGGTGGCTACAGTATTGGACAGCGCAACTCTGACCTGCAGTGGCCAGGTCTTTCTGCTGAGCCCGTGACTCTGGAGAAGGACAGAGTGGGAAGGCCGTACTTGTCTGCCTGTCCATCTGGGCTCTCATAGGCGGCTCATGTTGGGGATTCCCGGAGAGCTGGTTCTCTCTCACCCAGAATCCTCTTGTCCGTGTCTTGGCTGCCCTCACCCCTCGCGTCTCCTTGCCAGCCTGTGGGGTTTCTCTGTCAATAGCACCTTTTCTTTGGTGGCCATGCCCCTCTGCGTGGGGTGTGCTGGAAAGTTCTGTTCGGGGCTCTGACTCCCTCTGCTCCCCGTCCAGAGGCAGGGCTTGGGGGCAGAAGGCAGGAGGGTGCTGACCACAGTGGAGCTGGCCTGTCCTGTGGGGGCGAGCAAAGGGCCCTGGAGGGCAGGCCACCGTTCTCCCTTGGGCCGTTCTCAGCCTGGATGCTGGGCTCTCACACAGCTCTTTGTGTTTGTCCAGTGATTTGCAGTTGTTTCCTAGCTGTTTTTTCCCTGTGTCCTAGCCTTTTCCTTGACCTTTCTGAGTTTTTCCCTCACCACACAGAAGGACTACAGTCAAAGACCCACATTCTGTCCTTGGCAGGAATGTGTAGGGCGACCACGGGGAGTTCCCTGAAGTTCTCCTCGGCACAGAGCCCCCCTGTAAAGCAGCGCCCACGTTCCCTTTGCTGGGAGTGGTTTGTGAGTCCAGCCAGTGGGCCCTGGTGCAGCCCCTGCAAGTTACCCAACACCCTCATGGGAGGAATAGTCCAGAAGAGATGCTGCTTACCTCACCGTGGAGAAACAGCCTTTGTTTGGGCTGTCCCATGATTACCAGGGCCTAGTCCTCTTGAGCTGAATAAAAGAAATTTACTTGGAATGTTTATCTTTAAATTGTTCCTTAGCTGCCATTTAGTCTTGAAACCAGGGAAAAAGGCCCCAAGAGGGAAGCCGCACCCTGAGTGCCCACCGTCCTAATGCTACAAGCATGAGAGAAGCATGAAAAGCATTAAATGCTGTTTGGAAGCATTTAGCCTTACAAAAACAAGCTCTTCTTTAACCGTGGGAAACTCACGGCCTGCTCTAAGCCTCCCCTTTCCCATCTGAAATGACACAGTTAGACCAGGTCAGTGGTTTTCAAGTGTTCATGAAACAGTGCCTTTTACTCAAAGGAATCTCATATAGAAATGCCATGCTTAAAGCAGAAGTGGCACGGTCCTGGTGAGGTGGGCTCCAAGCCTGAAGCTCGGCCTTGGCTCTCTCAGTCCCCACCGGCAGGGCCTCCCGGTCATCTCTGAGGCGTGTGGGGGCAGGTTTGAATATTCTGCCCCAGAGTTTGTGGTTCCTCCAGCTCTTCGCAGCCTTGGATTCTATGAAATCGTCCCTGGTGGTTTCACAGCTCTGCCCTGGGATGGAGCCCTAGAATTCCCAGCCTCACTGCTTCCATCGTATCATCACTTCCTCTGGGGGAGAGAGAGCCCAGTGGGCTGATTTTGCTGGCATTTTGTCTCTGGAGACTGGAACTGGAATCTTCCAAACCACTCGTTGGTTTTCTCAGTCAGGGTCATCCTAGTTCACATGGAACCACAGCCGCCTTTTTTGCCTGGAGCCTGTCTCCCTTTTGGCTGCCCCCTCCCTTTGCTCCTGACTCGGCCGGATGGACAGCCGTGACGCGAGGGGCAGCTTGCCCAACGTGTGAGCAGATGGGCCTGTTGCGTCCTACCAGCTCTCGATGGTCTTGATAGAGTGTTTCACAGCCACAGCCCCCTGCGCAGTCTTGCGAGCAGGCAGGGCTGGCGGCAGTGCCCTTGGTGCGGGGGAGGATGTGGCAGGTCCCCCGGGTGCGCGGCTGCCCCAGTGTGGGAGCTGTGCTAGGTACAGGTTCAGTGAGCCTCTCATATCAGCCTTGTGCTTGACCTAGAAGCATGCTACTCTTCTGTTTCTGTTTCGCTGGGGGCAGGTTGATGGTGGGACTGCCGCAGTGTTGTGAAATAAATCAAGGTTGTCTAATAGACTCCTGCTTCCCTGGGAGGAGAGTCCTCCAAGGGCTTTGTGGTCCTCCTACCATTCAGCCGGTGGGGGAATTGTCCCCAGTTAGCAGATGGAGGAGCTGAGACCCAGAGAAGCTCAGTGACCTGCTGAGGTCACAAGAAGGCCAGTGTGGGTTTTTCCAAAGTCCTCTTTGGCCTTCCTGTTCCTGATAACAGTATTAACCTTTGCTTTCAGAAACAGGCCCTTGCCCTGCCTTGAATTCCTTCCTTGCTGGAGTATGTGTTGAGGGGTGCTTGCATGGTAGGGGGAGTGCAGGGCATTTCACGGGTCATTGTGCAGGTTCTGGAATCCTCTCCACCTTGGTGCATCCTGCTTCCCCCAGCAGGCTGCTGGCCAGTGGCAGGGACCACACCTTTGGCACAGGCTTGAACAGGAAGCACTATTTTTTGCCCTGAAAGAGGAATTCAGAATCAGGAAATAGCTGTGTCCTTGATCTCTGTAGGCTCTAAAGAGCTGGCTTTAACAGTCCTGGCAGCTGGGATCTGTGGCACACTTTCCAGACACGGTTTCCTACTTCATAATAGCTCTGGCCCATAGCCAAAGGGACCAGGAAAAGGTGGGCAGCTGCTGGGGGCCCCAGGGCCACCACTGGATGGGTCTCCTGGTGCTACACCCAGAGCCCTCCCTGTCCCGGGCTTGGGGTGCTCACGGGGCGCCACTCGGTGACGCGCTCTAACCCAGAAACCTGACCTGGTGCCTGTGTTTCATTTCAGTGGGACCAGGTAGTCGACTGGGATGGTTAAGAGCATGGCTTCCAGTTCAGGCTGGGGGCCAACCTCGGCTCCATTCTCAGTGCCGACTGAGCAGGTTACATGGAGTTCAAGTGTCTGCTTCCCTCATCTGGAAAATCGGGATTATAACAACACCCATATATCTTTGGTTCTTGTGAGGACTATAGAAGAGGCTTGTAAAGCACTTAGCAACTCTTGATGCCTGGCAGACTGGGTGCTTGTAACTGCCTGGCTGCGCCCTAGATGCTCCATAAGTGGGGCCTTTCCTGGGCACGGCAGTGTAGCCGGGAGCAACGGATCAGAGGCCTGATCTTCCCTGCTTGGAAGCTTGCACTGGTCACCAGCCTCTTGCTCCTGCAGCACGTCTGGAACTCGAGAGACAGTGGGATGTTTGGGCTGGAGGAGACCTTGGAGATCTCGGCTCTGAGCTTATCGTCCCGATGAGGAAACAGGCCCAGAAAGGAAGTGACTTGCACTGTGATTCCATGGGAGAGCTGGATCTCAAGGCTGTCTCTGGGTTCCCTAGCTGAGCCCCTCTGGCTCCTCTCCCACAAAAGAGAACGCACAAAACCCAAGTCGCCTCCTCCCACTGCCCTGCTTCGTATCACGCTGGCGTCGTCTCATTGTCAGCCCTGGAGGATTGAAGGACACAAAGCCAGTGGACTTGTTTGGGTTGGGTTTTCAGATATGTATTGTAAATATAAAGCTTGAACTGATTTAAGTCTTTTTCGAGGGTAGGAAAATGGGGGTGGGGACAGACCCCATCACTTCAGGATCTCACGTTGTAGGAGACGGGCTGTTCTGGCGAGTGGCAGTCCCCATGGCGAGGTCCACAACGTCAGGCAGACCCAGTATCCTCAGTTGTGTCAAGCCGAAGTGTCTTGGAGGCCGTTGGCCAATTGGGAGAGTTAGGAGAGGCTTCAGTTGTCCTGCTGGTGTAGGTGCTGCTGCTTCCCTGCAGTTTTGGGCCCAAGGGCCTGGGGGAAACCCACCCGGAAGGGCAGCCAGAGTAGAAGGAGAGCTGGGGTCTAGTCCCAGCAGGCTGACCGGCACCCAGCACCGGGGCTGCTGGTGAGTTCTCGCTGCCTCGGGGACGAAGGCCCACACCCTCACGGGCTGTTCCGAGCCGTTGGGTGCGCTCCCCACCTGCACGGTGCCCCAGGCATGTTGCCGCCCAGGTCCTGGTTCCACCTGCCCTTTCCTCCAGTGCCTGCCTGGTCGTCTCCTGCCTGGTGGCGCTCAGCCTGGCCGGCCGCTTTCTGCAGGGCAGAAGTTTCCAGACCCTGAGCACACAGTCTCCGCTGCAGGGCCACTTGCGAGGCTGCTGTTTTGAGCGCTTTGCACCCATGAACCCACCTGGGTTCTGATAGCCAGAGCAGAGGCCTGAGGCCCCTGAGAAAGACAGCTCACTCTCTCCAGGGTGTGCAGTGGTGTTGGAGCGGGATGTCACCCCTGGTGCAGCCGGATGGAGCCCCTGCCCTCGGTCCTTCGGGCACTGTTTCCCACACTGAGCCCTGTGAGGGTGAGGGGGCCTCGTCCAGTGTGCGCTCTGAGGGGTGTGGCCTGGTGGCCTCTTGCCTCCAGCTTAGGAAGGCGTGGTGTGCACAGGCATTGGGGAGGGTGGGGTTGAAGGAGAGTGGGCTGAACTGGTTTAGCTTTCCCATCTTTTCCTTTCTCCTTCCCAACCCACTCTCCCACCCCGCCTGGCTCTTCATGGGAAGGGCTTTTTGGGAACAGGGCATGAATCCTGCAAAGCCGTGGCCCCAGAAAAGTGTCCCCATGCATTCCCTGGCATTCCTCCCTTTGCCGTGATTGGCGTCATGTTCCAAAAATCCAGCGGTCATGGGCTCGTTGTCAAGACCAAACAGGGAAGAGGCTTTTTGAAATGTCACTGTTCCCTCCTTCTCCAGCTGCTGCAGTGTGGGTGGGTAGGAGTGGAGAGCCCGCACTGGGCTGGCAGGGCAGGCGCGTGGGCAGAGGGCTTGGAGGGGAAGCGGGCGTCCTGGAGGGGGAGGGCAGCCTTCAGACAGGGCCGCCTGCCCCCTCCGTGCTGCTGGGTGTGGGGAGCTGTGCCAGCCCTACACCCACGGGGTGGGAGGATGGCAAGTGGCCAGAGGAGAGGGTGGTCTGCTGGCAACTCTTCAAGAGCCCAGGCGGGAAACCTGGGCTTGGGGTGGCCCTGAGCACTGCTGCCACCGTGAGCAGTTGTGAGGTGGGGACACTGGGTCTGTACCCGGGCACAGGGGTGGCCGAGCCATGCAGAAGACCAGCCAAGGCGCCAAGGGGCATAAGATTGTGGGGGTGGGGCCGAGGGGGCGTGGGTGTCCAGGTTGGACCATGTTGGGAGACCCTGGGTCACTCGGAGTGCGAGATGCTCAGTTTGAGAATCACTCACTCTGATTCTTGTGCCAACGTTTTAAAATATAATGAAGTATTTGATATATACAGAAGAATTCAAGTTGCACCTGTGTACAGTATAAACCATCGTAATGAAGTGAATGTGCACGACCCTACTGCCTGATTTACTGACCTGAACCGTGAGAGTCCCACTGAAGCACCCTCTGTGCCTGTCCCTGCCCACAGAGGCTGCCCTGGCAGGTCTGTAGGCACAGAGCCAAGGCCCAGGCTGATGCGCACGCTGACTCTTGGGGCCTGTCACTGCTTTAAGGCAGTGAACGTTAAGCTGCTCCAGAGGACATGGGACAAAAGCACATTTTGATGTCAGCCCCCTGTTCTTCTGTCTCCCTAACCTCTGAGGAGCCAGCAGAGGCCCTGGGGCCCTGCAGCACTCAAGGTGCCTGGCGTTCCCAGCGATTCAGGCCTCTTGGCCAGCCGGGGCCGAGTCTGGGCACCGCGCCGGCCGCTGCAAGCAGGTGCTGCCTCTGCCAGGCCCAGCCCCTTCTCCTGGCCCTCTCTCCAGGCAGAGGTTTGCAGTCGTTGAGTGGAAGCTTTTCCTGCCCAGCTGTGTCTGGGAATCTGCTTCAGTTCCAGATGGGCCGTAAGGCAGCTGGGAGCACGTCTGGGCTGAGATGTGGCCTTTTAAGGCAGTGCTGTCAAGCAGAAAGAACTCTGGAGGGGAGATTAGGAGACCTGATTGGGAGAACCGTGGTGTGCCGGCTGGTGGAGAGCTGGAGCGCGTGACCAGGCCGGGAATACCGTGAGCAGAGGTTCCAGGAGAAGCGGGAATGGTGTGTGCGGCAGGCCCGGGAGCACCCTGGACTGGAGGGCAGGCTGGGGCAGCTGGGGGAGCGGTGCTCGAAAGTTGTTGGTTCTGGGACCCCTTTACACTCTTTATTCCTGGGGCCCTCAAAGGGCTCCCCGTCGTAGAAATTAACACTGAGAAATTTTAAAGACACTTTTCCTTTTAGAAAAATGAGCCTGTTACGTGTTAACATAAGCAATATATATTACAACAAAAAATAACGTTTCCAAGACAAAAAAATTTTAGTGAGAAAGCTATTATTTTACGTTTTTGCAAATTTTCTTCACTTCTGACATAATAAAAGACAGCAGGATACTCGTGTCTTCTGCCAGTCTGTTGTGATATCGCACGTGGTGTAGCTTCTGGAAGTTCTGTGCCCTTGTGAGAGAATGAGAATGAAAAGGTAAATGATGTCTTAGTGTTAGCATAGCAGTAGTTTCGGTTCACAGATGCCTGAAAGGGCCTCCGGGACTCCCAGGGATCCCTGGGCCACAAGGTGGGCGGGCAGTTTAAAAAGACCCCGGGTGCCCAGGCAGAGCGTTTCTCCTTGAGGGCAGCGGCAGCGGGGAAGTGTCAGGTGGATCTCGGAGGAGGCTCGAGGCAGGCACCTGGAGGGAGGTGTTGAGCTAGGGGGGCTGCGGACAACCGAGGCCCGGGTCTGGTGGCTGGCTTACCACCGCAGGGACGAGCCTTGGGCCCTCCCCCGGGGCCTCCCAGGAGAGGTAAATGAGGAAGGCGGGTGAGATACACACAGGGGAAGGATGCTTATGATGAGGGAAAATAAACCCCGAGGTGGCTGTTACTCTCCTGCTTTCGCAGACGGGCGTCTAGGGCTCGGGAGGAAGTTGCGTGCTTGCACGTTAAATCCTGTGCTCTACAGTGGTGGGAAGGGCAGGGCCAAAAACGACCCCGATATTTTAAGCCAGGGAACTGGGCTGATAACAGAAATAGGTTACTGGTGTTGGGGAGCGAGGGGCTCAGGGTGGCCAGGCTGGGGCGGGTAGTGCTCACCATGCTCTCCCCCCGACTGGGTGAGTGGCCAGAAGGCGAGACGTCGCCCTTCCTCGACGGCCACTGTTTCACCTGTTCACGGAGAAGCCTGTGCTGGGTGATGCCCAGGTCCCACTAAACGCCTGGCTCTCCTTTGGGTTCTGAATCTGGCATGTTGGAGGGGTGGCGGAGTGGCACGCCCTCCCTGGAGGCACCAGGCCAGAACCGGGGTGGGAAGTCAGGGAGGAGGGCATTCGGGGTGCCCCATCCGTAAGTGACCGTAGAAGCTGGAGTGGTTGTGCCCTGCAAGGAAGTGGGTGTGAGGGGGTCAGAGAATCTCGGAGGCCTCCCGGAGGCCTGGGCCAGCAGAGGCTGGCCTGGGAGACCGCGCTGCTCCTCGGGGATGCAGCGCTCCTCAGCCCAGGCCTGCCTATGGGGTCTGGTGCCTCGACACCTCGTGTTAAGTAAGAGTGCTTCCTCCGGGCTCCGGGCTTTTAGGTACACGGTGGCTCTCCTTACACCCTGTTGCTTATGGCATCTGTGCAGGAGCGTATTTTCTGTGCCTGGCTGCTCCTCTCCCACCCTGCCCCGTGTTCTCATGGCTGGGGAGCACCTGTGCAGAGGTGTGGGGGGGCTTCTTTTGAGGGGCCTGCCTCACCTCCAGGCCCTGCCCTTGCAGCACCCCCTGCTGTCATTTCTCCTTCTTTAGGCTTTTGAGCAACTGGTTGTCCAGGCTTCAGGTGGACAGGTGGTGTTTGTTTCTTTGGTCTCTCCTAAAGGAGGGTTCCAGCCGCTTACAGACTCCTGTTCACTTGTTCATAGCAGCGTTGTTCTAGGAGCTGAAAAAGTGGAAATAGCCCCAATGCCCCCATTAGCCAGTAACCGAATAACAAAATGTGATACGTGCATACCATGGAGCGCTGCTTGGCCATAAAAAGGAACGAAGTACTGATGCCAGAGCGTGGATGAACCCTGAAAACATTCTGCTGTAGGTAGCCAGGCACAAAAGGCCACATGCCATTTAATTCCATTGATGAAATGTCCAGTACAGGCACATCCACAGAGGCACGTAGTGGATTAGCAGTCGCCAGGGGCTGGGTGTGGGGGCTGTGATGGCTACAGGGTAAGGGGCTTCTTTTTTTTTTTTTTTTAAGATTTATTTATTTATTTACCCCCCCCCCCATCCCCTCCTCCCATCCTGCTGTTTTTGCTGTCTGTGTTGTCTTCTCTTCTCGTTTTCTCTCTAGGATTCACCAAGATTCGATCCTGGCGACCTCTGATGGGGAGAGAGGTTCCCTGTCAATTGCGCCACCTCAGTTCCTGGTCTCTGCTGTGCTTCACCTTGACTCTCCCCTTGTCTCTCTTTTGATGCGTCATCATCTTGCTGCGTGACTCACTTGCATGGGTGCTGGCTCACCACACGGGCACTCATGTGGGCACTGGCTCATCACATGGGCACTTGGGCTCACCATGCGGGCATGCTTTCTTTTCTTCTCTCACCAGGAGGTCCCAGGGCTAGAACCCACCCCGGGTTCTCCCATATGGTAGGTGGAAGCTCTATCACTTGACCCACATCCACTTCTGCTTCTTTTTATGGTGATGAAAATGTTTTAAAATTGCTTTTGGTGATGGGAGCACAACCCTTTGAGTATGCTAAGAACCCTCGAGTTTACACTTTATTGGCTGTGTGCTATGTCAATTGTGTCTCAATACAACTGCTTAAAAAATTGCCACCACCTTATTTGTGTGTGTGCTCATCTTCACGTTTTGCTAGACCATTATTTGACACGTCTTCATGCCATGGCTTCCTTTCCTGTTTGACAGTCACTGCCCACGAATAGTCTAAAGCAACAGCAGTGACGTCCAAGCTGCTTTCCTTCTAGGGCACTCCTGATTCTCAGGAGCACATTATTTGGTCAGCCACCCATGTGGACACATGTGCACGTTCATGCACACGTGAACGCATGCCTGCACACATGCGCACGCCTACCCTTGTGCACGCACAACTCAGCGGGAGCTGTGATCACTTGGGCGTCAGCATTGCAGAACTCGTCCCCTTGAGAAAGCAGTGGGCCGTCAAATGGCGTTGTTTAGAGCTCTTGTCCTTGCTTCCACAAGCATTTGTCGAGCGTCTCCTCCTCTCCCTTTGCTGCTGACAGTGTAGAAGGGTGGGACTGTCAGAGCTGTGGGACCTGGGGGTAGCTCTGGAGAGGAAGGCCTCAGGAAGCCGCCTCGTGGAACTGTTTTGGGGTGTGTGCCTCCTCCCGGACTCCTAACTGAAAGGCAGCAGTCTGTGGGAAGGTGGCTTGGTGCTGTTGCAGCTCTGCTGCCTTCTGGAAAGAAACCTGAGCCTCTCTGTGAACCGGCGGTCTTTTCAGCTGGCTCAGCTCTTGGGTCAGCTTTTTCTCAGGACTAATTTCCCCCTGACTTTGATTTCCAAAGTGCGTGCTTTGTTCACTCCTCATGGAAATCTCTCCCGAGCCCCTCCTCTCTCTTCTCGAGCCGGAGTCTCTTTGCCTTCATTCCACTTTTGGTGCCTTGGTCTCATTGTCGGTTTCCTTGGTGCCTTGGTCGTCCTTGCATTGGTGGCCTTGAATCCCAGCCCTTGGCAGCAGAGGTTGGTAAACTGGGCGCGAGGTGCTCTGCCCTGCTTGGAGGGAGGGGCCAAAGGCGGGAGGGCGGGTGCCCCGGCTGGGAAGCGACAGGGAAGGGGCGCTGCCTTTCTCCACGGTGGTGGGCTCGCGTGGGCCTTGCCCAGGACAGCCCTGCGTCACACCTGAAGTCCTGGGCCGTTAATAGGGCCCCTCTCCTTCTCAGAAGTACCCCAGTGTGGACAATAAGTTGTGTGGTTGCCCCCCTCACGGGGCTCTGAAGTAGGAAATGTGTTGGCTCAGCTGTCCTGGGGGTGGGTGGAGACTCGTGATTCGGCCCTGGGAGGAAGGACTCTGTCCAGAGGAGGGGCCCGTGGCCCCTGCCAGCTCCCCAGCTCCTTGAGGACCCATCACTCCCAGCCAAGCCAGGGGGCTGGCTCCGAGAGGGGTGGGTGGTCCAGCAGTGGTGGAGATGGGGTGTCTCCTCCCACAAGCACCTTCCAGGCGATATTTTTGGGGTCACAGATGGGCCCCGTGCCCGGCCAGAAGCCTCCCAGTCCACATTCTGGCTGTGGGATCCCAAGGCGTGTGCTGGCTGGGATGGGACTCCTCTGGGAGGAAGCCCAGGCCTTCACCTGGGGAGGTGGCTGGTGACGTGGGCGGCCCTGGTGAAGAGCCAGCTGCAGAGCCAGGGCGCCTTGGCTCAAAGCCACGTCCCCGCTCCCTAGCACTGTGGCCTTAGCTTACTCAGTTTCCTCACAGGGAAGATGGGGGTACCGGGTACATACCTCGTAGGTCTGTTGTAAGGATTGGAAGAGCAAATGATGTCAGGCGCCTTGGCGGTGACCGGAAGCCCTGCGAGGGTTTGCTGGGACGGTAACGGGGAGACCAGGGACTGCCGCTGCCTGCTGCCTCCTCCGACTGAGTGGCCGCTGCTTTTGCTCTGAGCCCCGGCTTTCTCCCACGTCACGCTGTCCTGGGCCTGGTCACTCCCACGTCATTGCGCTCTGCCTAGGCATCAACTTGTCAAGGCTGCAGCACAGTTTATGCTCCATGTTTGATTGCTCGCCTCTGAATTTTGGCAGCAGACACAGGTCCTGGAGGCTGGTGCCAGCCCCAACTGGGCAGTGTTTTGGGGTCACTCCAGGAGGAGTTCAGGCATGGGTCTATCAATGGCAGCTTTGTTGGAATAAGCCTGTGGCCTCCTGAGGGGCCTGGGAAGGGCAGTGCTTTTATTTTGCCCTGGCACATTTGTTTTCAAAGTAAAGCTCCGTCTTCCCAGGCTCGGCTCGAGGTGTGTGTTGACTCCTGGGGGCGGGCGTGGCGGAAAGACGGCTCTACCCGGAAGGTTTTCTGCACGTGTGGATGTAGAGCCATCTGGTCCTCTCACTGTTTGTCGGGGTGGCCTGGGAGCCAGCGAGGTCTGGGCAGGGGTGAGGCCCAAGGCTGGGCTTGGACGTGCGCACGAACCCCAGGGCCCTGGACTGACTGACACCTACCTGTCCCAGGAAGGGCAGGCGACCGTGAAGTCCACTGTGAGCTACGAGCTTATAAAGATGTCCAGGCACTCAGAACCAGCCTTCGCTCCTTGGAATCGAAATGCAGAAAATATTGAACGGTCTGTTGGTTACGAGTGTGGAAGTGTTTCCAAAGAGACTCCTTTGGAGAGACAGAAGGTCAAAGACCCCCCCTCAGAACAGGGCCGGTCAGCTGCCGTTTAGATGCTTTGTGCCCACAGGTCTTCAAGTGACTCCTCTGCAGAAGGACCTTTTGTCTCCAAACACTTCAGTGCAGCTCCCCATCCCCCACTTTGGCCCAAAGAACTCTTTGCCCAAAAATTTCCCCAGAGCCGGGATCCGCCCCCGCAGCTCTCGGTCCTTCTTCAGGACTGCCGGGACCTTTCCTCTTAGAGAACTTCCTTGGGGACAGCAGCTCTGCTTGGAACTGGGGCACTGGGCCGGCTGTGAGGACTCCTGTGTGGGGCCTCCGGGGGTCCTGCTCGGCCTCTGCCCTCAACCAGGAGGCCTGGAGGCCCTTCGGCCCGGCTGCAGGAGGCTCTGTGGTCCTGCCCGCGCACTGTCCCAGCTCTGCACTTGCCCCTCCACTTCCCAGCCGACCCCTTTGCATGCTGCTCCCCTGCTGCCCCAGGCACTTTGAGCGCTAGCTCTGTGCTGCGCACAGTATAGCTCTTGGTGCGTGTGTCCCTGGCCTGGGGTATCTGTGGTGTTTGTCGTACTTTTCTCATCTACTGTAGACGAGGAAACCGAGACTCTCAGAGGTACTGTCTTGACCTGGGCCTCACATGCAGCGAGCGAGTCATGGGTCCAGGGCGTGAACTTGGCCTCCTTCCCGGGGTCTTCACACCTTCAGAGCTGTGAGGGGAGGCTTTGGCAGAGAGCAGATTCCAGGGGTTCCCTGCTCCCCCCTCCGTGTTCCACAGAATGATCAGGCCCCTTTTGGAAGCCATTCTGCTTGGACCGTGTCAGAAGTCACACTGTGTGTGGTCAGGCACACTCCTCCCTTCCCTTTAAAAAGTAATATACGGTCAGCGCCATGTAATAGCGTGACTGTCTAAAAGGTCGAAACCACGAGCACATTGTTCACAGTCCCCACAGCCAGCAAAACGCCAGTTTTCTCCTCAACTCACAGTCCCCACAGCCAGCAAAATGCCAGTTTTCTCCTTGACTCTCTTTCTGCGTCTCGTGTACTTGGGAACATTTTCACGTTATCGGGGCTGCCTGTTTGCACGTCTGCTCCCCTCCCTAGGCACAAACCCCGTGAGGGAGGGCCTGCGCTGGGTTTTCACCTCTGCTGCCTCTCCTGTTCCAGCTCCAGAGCTGGTCCCGGGAGGTTCTGTTGAACACCTCTGGAGGGGGCCATTCACAAGGCTACAGTATAAAAGAAGCCACCTCATCTGTGCAAGAAATGGTGGCTTGATGGGTAAGGTGGGTGCAGGTTTACATTTTACCTCCTTTGCTTACGACTGCGAATTCAAAATAAAATCTCAGTGAAAAACAGCCGAGACTGGTACTTGGTGAATTCTCTCTCCACCACACGGAGCGGCAGCCCGTTTCGGGCCTTGGGGACTGAACTGCATTACCCTCGTGTCCCGCTCTGGAGCTGTCTTGAATGCTTCATTGTTATTTCTGTCAGATGGCTGCGTAGGTGCGTTGCTGTATCATGGCTCGCTCAGCCTCGTCGGCGTTGGCTTCTGGCGGCTTCCTTTGCTCTGGAGTTACAGGCGCGCCCCTCCGAAGCCCCTCCTGCGCGGGGCCTCCCACGTTGCCCTGTGTTCCTTCTGCAGGCCTGGCCTGTGCAGGTCTGACCCGGGCTTGCTGCCGGCTGCCGGGTGCTGCTCTGGAGAACACTGGCTTCCCTGCAACCCTCCAGCCTCTTTTCTTTGCCAGCCTGAGTGGGCACTAGAGTGTGAGGGGGCACCTGAATTCAGAGAGGGGGACATAGCAGTTGGTGGTCAGCCTGCAAGGGCTGGCGGCTCCGGCCTGGGTCTGCTTGCCCTTTGGTGTGCCAGTGTCCCCTCAGCTACGGTACCAACCAGCGTCGTGCCAGCGAGCAGGAAGTTGGATGCATGGAGGTCAGAGGGTGCCCGCGTGTCCCATTCTTGGCTGGGAAGGCTTAGCTGGCAGTACTCGGAGAACAATCAGGAAGCAGTCCAGTCTTGGGCTGTGTGGTGATGACTAATACAAGTATTTATCGATCATTCCCATGTTTGTTTTTTCATTGTCACCCAAGTCCTACTTTGTCCTGTGCACTTTGCTGGACTGAGGCCACATTGCTGTGTCCGGTGAGGGAAGACTGACCTGTGCATGGCATGATGTGTTGTAAGGAAGAGGACACAGTTGGGTGGGGTTGGGAGATGGGCCCGCCGAGGGTGAGCAGGGAAGCCCAGAGGCCCAGAACGCATCTTTATTTCCTGGGAGTCGTAAGTGTGTAACAGAGCAGAGGAGGGGATGGGTGTGTCCTGGGCTTGCTAGAGTGGTGGTGTTGGCAGAGTCCGCAGTAAACAGCTTTGTTCAGAGCCCCTTGAAGGGGCTCTGGGACTTAAGAGCTGCCTGCGTGTGGGACAGTGCAGCAGGAGGTGCTTGCCTGGGGGAGGCGTGATTTGCAGGGTGAGAGTCCCCAGACCCTGGAGGGCCGTTGCTGGATCAGGGCGCCTGCCTTTCTCCATGCACGTGCACTCAGGGCGGGTAAAGGTGGGGACAGGAGGCCTGAGACCAGCCCCTGTGAGGCATGCATCGCTGATTTTCCCACCCTCTCTCTGAGCCTCCGCCAGGTCACATGGCTCCGTGAGTCGAGCATGTGTCTTCGACGCCCTGAGCTGCCAGGCCTAGGTGCTTGGGTCCTTCCCCTGGTGTCACCTGCCTTAGTGGAGATGGTTTGTCTTCCCCAATGTAGCCAGGACTGCTGAGGTGGGGTGTGGCAGAAGAGCCTTGGTGTGGCCAGGCAGGCAGGCCCCGGGGAGTGTGTGTGTGTGTGCCTGCGTGTGTGTGTGTGTGTGGTGTCAAGGAGAAGCCCAGGGCAAGACCGGCAGAGCACGTGCATTGTGCAGGGCATTGCCGGGGCAAGGTGCTGGCAGCCATGAGCCCCAGGGAGGTCTCCTGTTTGGGCCCTGGGGACTGACCACAGAGGCCATCTCTGCTGGAGCCTGTAGACCGTGGGGCGGTAGGCAGGCACCCGACTGCTCGAGCCACATCCACTTCCCAGTTTAATTTTATGGTCCACTGTGATTATATTTTTGAATAAGGTATTCGATTTTGGTCAGGGTTCGTTTTTTGGCTTATGGATGCCAGCTGATCCAGCACCATTTGTTGAAAGGCTGTCTTCCTTCCATTGAAATGCTTTTACACTTTTGTCAAAAATCATTTGGGCCATCATGCTAAGCACATTCCACTCATCTCATTCTCTCAGGAACTCAAAGCTCAGTATAATTTTCTATAGATCAGTGGTTTTCAAACTTCAGCATGAGTCAGATTTACCTGGGGGGTTTGTTAAAGCAGATTGCTGGACCCCACCCCAGAGTTCTTTTTTTTTTTTTTTAAGATTTTATTTTATTTATTTCTTCTCATGTCCCCCACCATTATCTGCTCTCTTGTGTCCATTCACTGTGTGTTCTTCTGTGTCCTCTTGCATTCTCGGTGGCACTGGGAATCTGTGTCTCTTTTTGTTGCTCTCTGTGTGTGTGGCGCCACTCCTGGGCGGGCTGCACTTTTTTTTCCATGCAGGGCAGCTCAGTGCAAGGCATACTCCTTGCACGTGGGGCTCCCCTATGTGGGGGACACCCCTGAGTGGCATGGCACTCCTTGTGTGTGGCAGTGCTGCATGTGGGCCATCTTACCACACTGGTCAGGAGGCCCTGGATTCGAACTCTGGACTTCCCATATGCACCCCAAAGTTCTGATTCATTATGTCTAGAACCTGAGAATTTGCAGTTTGAAGAAATGCCCAGGTAATGCTGGTATGGGGGCCACACCTTGAAAACCACTGTTAAGGTCAGGGTTGGAAAGCTATGGCCTGGGACCAAATTCAGCCTACTTTTTTTTTTTTTTTGGCCCAGAAGCCAGGATTTGGTTTTTATAGTTTTAAATGGTTGAAAAACTCCAAAAGAACATTTTGTGACATGTAGAAATTATATGAAATTTAAGTTTCACTTTCCATAATAAACATACACACACAAATCACAGTTGGGCATATTTGTGTAGGGTTTCTGGGTTCTTTGTTCTATTGATTTATGGGTCTTGCACAGACCACACGGTCTTGATTACTGTAAATATATTAATATAGTAAGTTTTGAAATCAGGGAGGCTGATTCTTTGCCCCTTATTCTTCTTACTCAATTTTTTAAGCTATTCAAGTTTTAGAATAATCTTGTCTGTATTTACAAAAAAATATTGTTGGGATTTTAATAGGAACCTCATTAAATTTATCAAATCAGGAAGAGTTAATATCTTTACCATGTTGTCTTCCAATCCATGAACATAGTAAGTCTTTCCATTTATTTTGATCTTCTTGGCTTCTTTTATCAGTGTTCTGTATATTTCAACCTGTGACACATATATAGGTTTTATTGGATGTATACCTAGTATTTCTCTTTCTTTTAGCAATTGTAAATGGTTTTGTAGTTCTGATTTCAGTGTCCATATGTTCATTGCTAGTATATAGAAATGCAACTAATTTTTCTGTGTTAATCTTGTATTCAGCAACCTTGTTGAACTCAGTAGTTTTAGAAGTGTTGTATGGATTCTTTGGGGTTTTCTATGTAGATACCACGTCATCTACAAGTGGAGAGTTTTATTTCTTCCTTACTGATTCGTATGCTTATTTCATTTTCTTGCCTTATTGTTTTGGCTGGAACTTCCATCACTATGTTGAATAAGAGTGGAGACAGAGGACTTCCTTGCTTAATTCTTGATCTTAGGAAGAAAGGATTCATTCAGTTTTTCACCATTAAGTTTGATGTTAGATGTAGGTTTTTGTAAATGTTCTTTATCAAGTTGAGTGTGTATGAGCTGTGCTCCTCTTCCCCTCTACCCATCACTTTTATGCAGTTCTTGTCACAGATTACATGTTTATACATTGAGTCCCAAACCACTGATTTATCTCTGCATTCTACTTTTAGATCCTGTAGGAAGTAAAAGGTGAAGTTGCAAACCCAAAATACAATAGTGTGGACATTTCTATCTACCCCTGTCATTCCCCTCACCAGAGGTCTTTATTTCTTCATGTCGCTTTGACCTGTTGTCTAGTGTCCTTTCCTTGCAATCTGCTGAACCCTCTTTAGCGTCTCTTGCAGGGCTGGTCCCTCAACTCTTGTTTATCTTGGAATGTCTTAATTTCTCCCTCATTTTTGAGAGACAGTTTTGCTAGATATGGAATTCTTGGTTGGGATCCCATTGTCTTCTTGCCTCCATAGCTTCCTATGTGAAATTGGCATTTAATCTTTTTGTGACTCCCTTGTATGTGACATGTTTCTCTCTTGCAGGTTTTGAAATTCACTTTTTTTTTTTAAAAGATTTATTTTATTTATTTCTCTCCCTTTTCCCCCCGCCCCCAGTTGTCTGCCCTCTGTGTCCATTCACTGTGTTCTTCTGTGACCGCTTCTATCCTTATCAGTGGCACCAGGAATCTGTGTTTCTTTTTGTTGCATCATCTTGTTGTGTCAGCTCTCCGTGTCTGCAGCACCATTCCTGGGCAGGCTGCACTTTCTTTCGTGCTGGGCAGCTCTCCTTATGGGGCGCACTCCTTGCGCGTGGGGCTCCCCTATGTGGGGTACACCCCTGCGTGGCACAGCACTCCTTGTGCGCATCAGCACTGCACATGGGCCAGCTCCACACAGGTCAGGGAGGCCCGGGGTTTGAACCGCGGACCTCCCATGTGGTAGGCGGACACCCTATCCATTGGGCCAAGTCCGCTTCCCTGAAATTCACTCTTTATCTTCAGCATTCAACAGTTTGATTGTACTATGCAACTACATGGGTTATTTGGGTTTATCTTGTTTGGAGTTCATTGAACATCTTGGATGTGTATGTTTGTGTCTTTCATTAAATTTGGGAAGTTTTCTTCCATTGTTTCTTTGACTGTTCTCTCTGCTTCTTTTTTTCTTCTCATTCTGGGACTCTTACTATATATATATTGGTATGCTTGATGGTGTCCCACAAGATTCCTCAAGCTCTATTGACTTTTCTTATTTCTTCCGTCTTCTCAGATTGTTGTCTTCAATTATCTTATCTTCAAGTTCCCTTTTCTTTCTTTTGCCAGCACGGATTGAAGCTCTCTAGATCTTAAGTTCTATTTGGTGCCTTTTCATAATTCCATCTCTCTATTGTTATTCTCTTTGTTTTCCTGATTCCTTGTCCATGTTTTCCTTTAGTTTTTTGAGCATATTTAGGGTTTTTAAAAATTGAGGGAAGTGGATGTGGTTCAGGTAATTGGGCTCCTGTCTACCATATAGGAGGTCCAGGGTTTGATGCCCAGGGCCTCCTGGTAAGGCAAGCTGACCCATGTGGCGAGCTGGCCCACGTGGAATGCTGGCTTGTGCAGAGTGCAAGCCTGCACAGAGTACTGCCCCATGCAGGAGTACTGCCCCACGCAGGAGTGCTACCCCACACAGGAGTGCTGGCCCACGTGGACAGCTGGTGCAGCAAGATGACGCAAGAAAAAGAGAGGCAGAGGAGAGACAATACGAGATGCAGAAGATCAGGGAACTGAGGTGGCGCAAGAGAATGATCGCCCCTCTCCTACTCCGGAAGGTCCCAGGATCAGTTCCTGAGTCGGCTAGTGAGAATACAGGCGGACACAGAAGAACACACAGTGAATGGACACAGAGAGCAGACACTGGGGGAAAATAAATAAGTAAATTAAAAAAAAAATTTCCCTTCAACTTTATTTCTTTTATTGTCTTTTTTTAAAAAAAAGATAGATTACACAAAATGTTACATTAAAAATATATACCCCACTCTCCACCCCCTGCTCCTCCCACATCAATATCCCCTTTCATCAGTAAGGCACATTCATTGCATTTGGTGAATATACCCTAGAGCACTGCCACAGCACATGGACCATAGTTTACATTATAGTTCACACTCTCCCCCAGTCCATCTAGTGGGTTATGGCAGGATATACAATGTCCTGCATCTCTCCCTGCAATATCATTCAGGACAACTCCAAGTCCCGGAAATGCCCCATATCACATCTGTTCCTCCCTCTCCTTGCCCTCAGGAACTCCTGTGGCCACTGTCTCCACATCAATGATACAATTTCTTCCATTGCTAGAGTCACAACAGTTCTATAGTAGAATATCAGCAAGTCCACTGCAATCCATATTGATTTATCCATCCTGTGGACCCTGGGATGGTAATGTCCACTCCACCTCTAAATTGAGAGGGGGCTTAGATCCCACATGACTGATAGATGCGATTCTCCTGCTTGCAGTTGTAGACACTCTCAGTTCCCTGGTGTGGTGGTTGACCATCTTCACCTCCCTGTTAGCTGACCTGGGTACGTCCAACGAACTGGAGAGTAGGTGTTGCAACTCTGCTGAGGCTCAGGGCCCAGCTGGCACATGGTGGACAGTCCAGAGGTTCAAGTCTCCTGAGCATACATGAACCCCAGTGCCAATCATAGGTTCAGTTAAAGTGACAGAAGAGGCATGTGTAGAAAAGTCACATCTGAGTCCAACTCTATCACAACCAGGAGCACAAATTCCAAAGTAGGACCTACTGACAAGGCACTGAACTCCAGAGCCATCTGCCATGACCATAGAACCTGTGTGTCTGGAGCCCTCAGGAGCACCAGTACCTGGGGTTGTATCTATTTTGGCTGTCTCTGGGATCCTGCTGAGATGTGTGCAAGTGTAACCCCTGTGATGACCTCCAACTCATTTTGAAGTTTCTTAGCCATATAAACTCATTTGTCTTTACCATTTCCCCCTTTTATTCTAGGTCTTTTTCTAGTTGCATCACCAGCTGGTGATGGTAGTAATCCCTCAGCACCAGGAAGAAAATAAATAAACCTTAAAAAAAAAAGTCTTTGGTGTGTCCCAGGTCTGGTCCTCCTCATTAATGGTTTCTAAAGCTTTAACCTTCTCCTTTGCTTGGGCCATCACTTCCTTTTTCTTTGCATGTTTTGTAATCTTCTGTTGAAACCTGGGCATTTTGATATTTGATGTGTTATCACTGAAATTATAGATTCTTGGGGTGTTTGTTCCTTAAACTTCTATCCAGCTAATTTATGACAGTTTTCCTTGAATGCCAGGAGCTAACAACAGCAACAACAAAAAGGAGAGGAAAATACCTTTTCCAGTCTTTGCAGATTGCTGTGAGAGTACATACCTTCAGAATTTATCCATACAACAAGTTTAGAGTCTAGCTTGAGGCCAAAGTGTAGAGGCCTCTCTCACCCTTTCTGCATATGTGTCTTGTCTTGGGTATGCACCTGTGACCCTAGGCTTTCCCCTGTTCACGTGGATAAAGATGTCCCCTCTTCCCTTGGAAACAGTTTCCTCATGGTCTTGGGCACTGCACTGTTTACCTACAGCCAACAATTCGTTGTTCCAGGCAGCCACAACTTGAATGCTTTCCCACAGTGTTGTGTAAGAGAGGTCTCTGAGCCGCCTTCTACATGCAGGGCGAGTTCTGGGTCGAGTGTCCTGCCTTAGTCCCTCAGGCCACCAGCAGACAGATTAGACCAGATTAACGTGCTCCCCTTACGTACGCAGGGTTACTGTGCTTCTTCCAGAACTGGGACTGGGGATCCACACTAGGAACGTGGGCCAGCCAGGGTGCAGCAAGATCTTACTGCTTCTGTGTTGCCTTTTTCTTGATCCAGTGCTTTCCCTGTTACTGCAATCCTTTAAGAGTTTTCTGGAGCTTTGAGAAAGATGTTTCTGCCAGTTCCGCACTTCTTTGTGAAGCATTGTTCAGCGCGTCTGTGTGAGGCTTTTTACTGTGCCGTCTTGATCAGGGCAGGGCCAGTTCTGTCCGTTTTTGCTTCATGTATTTTGTGCTCTGTTGTTTGCTGTATACACATTTAAGATTGCTATGTCTTCTTGGTAGATTGACCCTTTTATCATTATATAGTATCCCTATCTATCACTGGTAATTTTCTTTGCAGTGAAGTCTACTTTATCTGATATTAAGATAGGCACTCTGCTTTATTTTGATCAATCATGATATTTGTCTACCATTTACTTTCAACCTGCCTATATTATATTTCATGTGTTTCTTATAGACAGCATTATAGTTGGGTCATGTTTTTTTAATCCATTCTACCAATTTCTGACTTTTTAATTCGTGTGTTTTGACCTTTTACATTTAATGTAACTATTGGTATGTTAGGGTTTACGACTGTCCCCATTTTATTTTTTCCTGTTCTTTCTGGTTTTCATTTGTTTCCTTTTTGTCTACCTTCCTGTGGGTTGCTTGAATACTTTTTAGATTTGCATTTTGATTTCTCTGTAGTGTTTTTGAGTACATTCTTTATATATATAAAGCTTATTATGGTCCACTGATATTGTCGTTTTACCAGTTCGAATGAAGTATAGAAACCTTAGCTCCCTTTGTGTCCTTTCACTCTTTCCCAAGTAATTGTCTTAAATATTTCCTCCACATATGTTTAGTATAACATCTTGTCTGAATCAGCTTCTGATTTATACTAGCTTAATTCCAGTAATATATATATTACTCTTACATAATTCTATTCTCTCCCCCCCCTTTTGTGGCAATATATATATGTATAACTTATTTATTAGGCAGTTATTAAGCTTACAAATCCAACAATACAGTGTTATCATTATTATTTACCATCTGTAGTAATTTCTTTAGCCCAGTTCAGCTTTGTTCCCACCCACCTCCTTTGTGTCATTATTTGCAAATAATTCCACGTATATTACATTTCTGTAGACCCAGCAATACATTATATACATATTATTTTATGCCGTTGCTTTTAAATTGGCTAAGAGAAGGAAAGAGAAAAAAAGGTGCATTTTAAAAAAATTACATAGTCATCATTATGGATGCTCTTTGTTTTTTGTGGAATTGGTTTACTGTCTGTGAACACTTGTATTCATCCAGAAGAACTTATTTTAGTGTTACTTATAAGATGGATCTGCCAGCCACAGATTCTCTCAGTTTTGGCTTATCTAAAAATTTTTTTCTTTTTCTTTTTTTAAAGATTTATTTTATATTTCTTACTCTCCCCTCCCCGCCCCCACTGTCTGCTCTCTGTCCGTTTGCTCTGTGTTCTGTGTCCACTTGCGTTCTCAGTGGCACCAGGAATTTCAGTCTCTTTTTGTTGTGTCATCTTGCTGCATCAGCTTTCCATGTGTGCAACACCACTCCTGGGTGGGCTGCCCTTTTTTGGGCACATTACTTGTGCATGGGGCTCCCCTACGCGGGGGACACCCCTGTGTGCCATGGCGCTCCTTGTGTGCGGTAGCACTGTGTGTGGGCCAGCTCACTGCATGGGCCAGGAGGCCCTGGGTTTGAACCCTGGACCTCCCATATGGCAGGCGGACGCTCTATCAGTTGAGCCATGTCTGCTTCCCTAAAAATCTTTTTAAAAAGTCTTTATTTTCTCTTCATTTTTGAAGGATAGCTTTGTTGGATATAGAATTCTTGGGGACAGCATGTTTCTTTTAGCACTTTGAGTATGTTGTCCCGCTGCCTGTTGGCCTCCCATGGTTTCTGCAGAGCAGTCTTATTGGGGGTCCCTGTGTAAGTAATAGGTCTTTTTTCTCTTGCTGCTCTTAAGGTTTTAGCTTTCTTTTTCACTTTTCATCATCTTTACTCTGATGTAGGATAGCTCTTTGTGTTTATCCTACTTGCAGTTCATTGAGCTTCCTGGATATGCAGGATATTGTTTCTCAATAAATTTGGGAAGTTCCAGCCAATATTTCTTGGAATATTTTTTCTGCTCCTTTCTCTCTTCTCTTTCTGGTACAATGAACGATATCCCACATTTCTCTGGGCTGTCTTCATTTTTCATCATTCGTTTTCTCTGTTCTTTGGTTTGCAGGATCTTTGTGCTCTGTCTTCAAGTTCATTTATTTCTTCTTTGGCCAGTTCACATCTACTGTTGATCCTCTCCAGTGAATTTTTAAATTTCAGTGATTGTGCTTTTTAACTGCATAATTTCTTTTTGATTCTTTTTTTAATAATTTCTGTCTGTTGATAGTCTCTGTTTTGTGCAACATTGTCCTATCTTTTCTTCTTTAATTGTGGTTTCCTTTAGTTCTGTACAACATGCTGGTAATAGCTACCTTGAAGTCTTTTTCTGATGAATCTGATATCTGGTTGCTGTCACAGGCAGTGTTTGTTCGTATTTCTTTGTGTGTCTTGTAATGTTTTCTTGGGAGCTAGACATTTTAGATAATACATTGTGCAGTCCTAGGTCTGCTCCCCCACCCCCACCCCCCACCCTACCCTGGGCTTGTTAATGTTTTGCTTATCTGCTTGTGACCAGATGGGTTATTTTAGTGACACCTGATGGTCTTCCTCAGGGAGGTGCAGCTTTGAGTGTGCCCATATTACCCTGGGATGACAGTGATTTGGGAGTGCATTGTCCCACCTTTTTCTGACCACACTCAGTTGTTAAATCCCACTAATTGCCAGCTGATTGCGTCACTGTTTTCAACAATGTCCTGGGACATAAATTGCTCCACAAACCAATCCAGTCAAATTCTGGCTTAATTGAAGGAATAGTTTCTGAGTTCAGCGTTTGATATTTGTTCTGACCTCAGAATGGCTCCCGCAACTGCCTTAGTCCCAGATTCTCTCCTGCAAACTAACCAGCCTACAGTTTAGCAGGCATCTGGAATCTCTTTCCAGGTGCCCTGCACTACAGCCTCTGCTGCTCTTGAGAGTGCCCTTAGGCTTGAGCTTCTCCATTCTCTGCTGCAAATGAAGTTGGTGCCTTTGGAAAGAGATTGGGAGCTCTCTGTTTTCATGGCCTTTTTCTCCCTCCAGGCAGAATATCTGTGCCCTGGCTCTTGAGCTGGGGGGTGGGTATAATGAAAGCTTCTCTGCAAGTGACCCACTGCTGTAGGAGCCCAGAGTGCTTGGTTTTGGGGAGGGCACAGCCTGGGGTTTTCTTGGCTTGCTGCTCCTAAAATGGGACCACTGCCTCATAGGCCAGAACAAGAGTGATGTATTATGAACGTGCTGTACCCAAGAGCCTCTGTTCCACAAGTCTGGTGCTAGGTGGAAGAAGGAAACCTCACTCACCTGGGCCTTAGCTTCAGCCAAAAGTAACTGGTTGCAGGATGAGAAACAGCTGAACTCCTCTTACCAAAGAAAGCCCTCTGACTGGGAGCTGGGGTAGGGGGAGCCTGTGTTTTTGGCTGCAGCATCTCGAGTGGAGTCTCCACCTCCCAGAGCTGGGGGGAAGAGGAGGGAAGGAGGAGGGAGCAGTCTTAGTTCAGACACCAGAGACTCTTGCCTTCCTACTGAGTTTTTGTACATATTCTTGAATAGATGTTTCATTTGTTGTTCACCCTTAGGACCATTTCTAAGGACTGTAAGGGTTTAAAAAAATTTTTTTTTTCTAGTTTTTACCAATTTTGTGGGGAGCAGGACAGCAAAGTGCCTCACCCTGTCCTTCCAGAGCTCACCTCCCAGTTTTAGTCTACATACATTTATAGGGGTTCTTAACAAGGTGTCCATGAGCTTGGATTTAAATTAAAAAAAACATTCTTGTGGGGATGTGTTGGTGTGGGTGTGATGTAGTTATTAAATAATATACAGTACAGTGTGGATTTTAGTAAGGGGTCCATGGCTTTCACCTGACTGGCAAAGGGGTCCAGGAACAGAAAAGGCTAAGAATCCCTGGTTTAGAACCACAACTTACATGGTTATAATTTTCCCTTCAATGGTCAAGCATAATTTATCAAGCTCAAGAGCATGTCTACCACGTTCTTGCTTCCTTTCTGATGTTCCAAAATTCCGTTTTTAAAATTGTTTCCTTTCTGTTTGGAGAATTTCTTTTAGCCGTGTGTATATGTGTGTGTGTGTGTGTGTGGTGAGGTCTGCTGACAACAAATTTTCTTAGTTTACCTTTATCTGAGAATGTCTTGATTTCTACTTCATTCCTGAAGGATATTTTGACTGAGTATAGTATTCTTTCAGCACCTGAAAAATAGTGGACCACTTCTGTCTGGCCTCTGTGGTTCCTGATGTGAAAAATGCTGTCATTCTAATTGTTTTCCCCCTAGAGGTATGGTGTCTTTTTTTTTTTTTTTCCCCTGGCTGTTTTCAAGATTTTTTCTTTGTCTTTAGTTTTCAGGAGAGTAATTATGTGTCTTGGTGTTGACTTATTTGTGTTCATCCTATTTGGGGTTTGTTTTGCTTCTTGAATCTGTAGGTTTATGGCTTTTCTAAAACTTGCAAATTTTCAGACATTATTTTTTTGTGTGCTTTTTCAGCCCCCACCTTTCTCCTCCTCTCTAAGCTCTAAGGACTCCAGTGACAAGAATGTCAGAGCATGTGTTACAGTCACACTGCTTCTTGGAGCTGTTTGCTGTGTGTCGTCCCCCCGCCATCTCCTCCCTTTCTTTTTTCTCTTCCTTTCTCTTTCCTTTTCTCCTCCCCTCCCCTTTTCTTTCTCTCTTTTTTTCTTTTTCTTTTTCTTTTCCCCCTCAAGCTTCTTTCTTTTTTAGGTTGGGTAGTTTCTAGCCTGTCTTCCAGTCCACTGGTTCTTTCCTTTGTCCCACTTTCCCCACCCCCATTCTTCTAGTTGAGCTGTTTATTTTGGTATTGTATAGTTCAGTTCTGAAATTTCTGTTTGGTTCTTTATATCTTTAGTTTCTTTTCTGAGGTTCTCCTCCGTTATTTCAAGAATGTTCATGTTTCCTCTTTGAAGTGTTTTTTTTATCATGATAGCCTTAAAATCTTTGCCAGATAATCCTAACGTCTCTGTCATCTCAGTGTTGGCATCTGTTGATTGTCTTTCCCCCCCATTCAGTGGGAAATCTTAGTTCTTATGGAAACCTGGGCGTTTTTGTATTGTGTTACGAGACTGTGGATTTCATTTTGTCCCTCTGTTTCAGTTGACCTTATCCGACACTTCTCCAGCAGGGAATTGGGGTGCTGCCTCGTCCTATTAGGTGGAGGCCAAGTCCAGGTTCCCCAGTGGACTCCACAGACACCTGAGGGTGGGGCACTCGTACTGCTGGGTGGGCTGGGGGGTTCCTGTGTGGTCTTCACTGGTGCATGGGGGGCTATTTGTGCTCGACAGTTGTCGTGGAGCCCTGACTCTCCACTGGGCTGCCTGACACCACCAGTGACGGGATAGGCCTCGTTACTGGGGGGGGGCCCTGCTCCCCAGGTGGGCTCCACTTATACCACATCAAAGGGAGGAGTCTTGGCACCCCACCTGGCCTCCTCTGACACCACCCAGGTGGGGGTGCTGGGACTCCTCCTCATGGATTGGTGAGGGCAAGTCTTGCCCCCCACTCAGTCTTGGCTGGCATGGGTGGGTGGGGCTGCAGGTTTTTCCTGTGGTGTTTGGCTGCGGTAGAATGGTGATTGTCTAAAAGTTTTCTCTCTGGCCAGGCTGCCCCTTCCCTGGTCCTGGGTGCAAGGTCCTTTGGGCCTCTTTGATCTGCTCTTGTTGGCATTTCTGGGTTGCCGGCTTTTCCAGCGCCCAGGCTGGGATATATGAGGCAAAGGAAGAGCTGGGGACTCCCACCATGTCGTTCCTCAGGTCTGAGGCCCTCCGTGATCTGCCTACTCTCCACCTTTCAGAGTCTCTCGCTTGTTTTAGGTAGAATGTTGACGGTTTTTCATTGTTTAGTGGGAGGAATAGGGAAAGTACATTTGCTCCATCTTCCTGGAAGCAGGAGTCTCTAGTAACATCCTTGAAAGGGCTTTGGGTTGAGCAGGAGGATCCGCCGAGGCCACCAGCAGCCTCTTCCTGAGCCCAGGAGTGCAGCCTCTGGTTTTGTGGGTCTCCGTGGGGAAGCCAAGTGTAATTGGAAGGGAAATAGCTCTGGGGAAGCTTTCATGTGGCAGCTTTTATATGGGATCTGGACAAATGTGTTTCACATTGGGGTGACCTACTTAAGAAGTGGGCCTGAATTCGTGCAGGGCCGCTTGCAGCAGAACCCAGGGCCTGTCCTGTGGGTCCTTACGGCCTGTTTCCATCTTTAGTATCGACAGCACATACCTGCTTTTCCTACCGTCCTGTACACTTTACCCCCAACCCCATCCCCCAAAAAACCAAAATGCAGCAGAACCGGGCACACTGCTGCTTCTAGACACAGCCTCTCCACCCGCTTCCTTTTGGGGTTCCTGCGTTAGAGCCTGCTTTTCCTGGTGCTGCAGGACTCCGGTGAGAGGCTGCCCTTGGACCCCTGGAGGCCCTGGCCTGGGCGGAAGGGGAGGGGCGAGGAGGGGCGCTGCCTCGGGAATCCGCTCAAGGTTTTCGACTCCTCGGTTTCACAAGATGCTGAGTGCTCTAGAAAGAAAGCCGTGGCGCCTCTGGGCCAGTGGGGGCAGAGGTGTGTGTGGGCAGTTCTGGACTTGGAGTCGTGGCCGTATCTGCCGGGGGCTGGGGCAGGGACTTGGCATCTCTAGACAGTCTGAGTTTGAAGCTTGATGGAGAGGAATGGTGGTGAAGCAGTGTTTCTCCCACCGTTTCTCTGGGAAGCCTCTCCTGGCTCCTGTGTGCCAAGTGCGGCGTGGTGGAGACCAGGCTCGGTCATCGAGGACAAGACCGGGCGGGGACTGGGAACTCCAGGCCCCAGTGAGGTGGCTGGCCAGAACGACCTCCTGCGCAGCCCGGTGCTCTCCTTGCCGCCTGTGCCGGGGCGGCGTGGTAGAATTATATGGTGTAGAACATTACAGAATGAGATGCTAATTTTAGACTGACTCTAAAAGTGTGCGGGTGTCGTAGTTCCACAGAAGAGTCACTGGGTGTACCTGTGGGATACACTGAGGACGAGGTTTGGGGTGAGGGTGGTGTCAGAACGGTGCCCCTGAGGACGCAGTGGAGCCTGGAAGGAGAGGTGGGATTGCAGTGGTGGTGGCGGGTTTGGGGGAAGCTGAGGAAGCCACAAGAACCAAGCCCCCAGCAGGAGAGGGGGCCTGCAGGCTCCGGGAGAAAGGCAGAGATGAGGCAGGGGGTTGGCAGGGGCCAAGCTTTCTGGGATGTGGGATTGGTTACAGAGTTGGGTTTTATCCTTCAGAGGCCTTGAAGGGAGTTAGGCAGAGGAGCGACCAGCTCTTCTGTGTGTCTTCAAGCTCGTTGTCACCGGACCGCAGATGCCCTCAGCCCCCTGCCTCCGTTCCTTGGCCCTAGCTGCTGCCCTTGGACTCGTTTGCATACCCCTTTCAGTTCCTGTGGGTGTGTACCTAAGAGTGTCCTCTCCATGCCCAGCACTCTCTCGGCACCACTTCCTCTGGGGACAGGGGCAGGGAAGTCCCTTGCCTCCTCCACTGCTCATCAGACACCCGAGGTACTTGGAGGGCGCCCTTTGAACCCTTGGGAAGCTCTCCACTCCACACCTCTTGCACAGCTTGGGCCTTGGCAGGCCTGTCCAAGAGCCTCCTGCTGGCTCCTGCTCCTCCTCAGGCCTCTGTGTCCAGCACATGCCAGCGCCCTCCTGCAGGCCAGTGGGTGTTGGGCCATTACCTTCTATGACGATTGTCCCTGCCTCTTTGAATGGAGGTTCCCTGTATCAGGCTGGGGCAGAGTCACCTGAACACTTCACTGACCCCAGCACCCCGCCCCCAGCCCTCTGGTTTCCTTAGGTTTGGGAGAAGGATTCATGTTGGATGTGAGCTCGAGCTGGAGGAGGCAGGAGCCCTTTTCTTGCCTCCCATTGTCTGTCTCTCCATCCACGTCGCTCTCTTACCACACAGGCTCAGGGTATGGAAGGTGTCAGGGTGGGCTGGGGCTCTCTGATTAGTAAAAAATATAAAAATAACTAACATTTATTGAGTACTTGCCTGCCGGATACTGTGCTAAAAGTTTTTTTGTTCTTACACAATTTTTTTGAGATATAATTCTCGTGCCATAGAATTCATTCTTTAAAGTGTGTATTTTGGTGGTTTTTACCATATTCATAATGTGTGCAACCATCACCACTATCTAATTCCAGAATGTTTTAATCACCCTGAAAAGAAACCTATGCCCCTTAGTCATTTGCTCCCCATCCCTACAACGCCCGCGTTCCCGGCCACTAGCCTGCTTTCTGTCTGGACATTTCACCTAAGAGGAACCACGCAACCTATGGTCTTTTTGCCTGGCTTTTTTCCTTAGCCTAGTGTTTTCAAAGCTCGTCCATCCTGTAGCGTGGGTCAGAACTGCATTCCTCTTGATCGGTGAATATTATTCCATCTTATGGGCGCACCACATTTTTACCCACCCATCAGTTAATGGGCATTTGGGTTGTTTCCACCTTTTGGCTATTGTGAACAATGCTGCTACGAACATTCAGTGGACACAGTTTTATTTGAACACCTGTTTTCAGTTATTTGTGATATCTACCTAGGGATGGAATTGCAGGGTCACAGGTAGAGCTATATTTGTTTGGCTTTTTGAGGAACCGCCAGGCTGTTTTCCATTTCCATTCCTGGACTGTTTCCCATGCACTCCTCGTGAGTCCTCGTGGAGGCCGCCTGGTGCTGAATGGCCACCGCCCCGTCTGATAGGTGGGGGACTCCGCACACAGTGTTCTTGCCCAGGTCACACGCTAGCAACCTCATGGTGCTTTGGCAGAGGCACGCTCTGATCACCTAATCAGTCTCTTTTCCCAGATCCCCTTTCAGACCATCGGGGCAGTGGCTTTGGACTGTGCTGTTCGTGGGACCTGCCTAATGCCTCTTGGCGACTCCACGGGGAGCTGGAGGGAGGCAGCTTATTTCTCAGGGCTTCCTGTAATCTGCAACTTTTCCGACTCCTGTGGGGTTTGCCTTTCCCTCTCACCGCAGGGGATGAGGCTGCACACTCCTGCACAACTCCCCCGAGCCTCACTTGCAGACATCTTCCTGGAGCCTTGAGCCGTGGCTGAATGAGGTGTGCAGAGTCTGCGGAGCAGAGGTGCCCTGAGCCAGCCAGCGTGTGCAGGGACTGGGCCCGCCTGCTCTGCTCCCCCCACTGACTCCCCCACTGACTCACCCTGCTGATGGCCTGCCTTCCTTTCTCTCCTCCAGGCAAAACCCATTTATGGAGGCTGGCTGCTCCTGGCTCCAGATGGGACCGACTTTGACAACCCAGTGCATCGGTCTCGGGTAAGGGCCTCAGGGCCAGTTCTCTTGGTGTGCCAGTCTCGGGACTAGGAGGAAGCCACGAGCGGGGTTCCTCTAAGGGCACATTGGCAGGTGGGAGCGGGACCTGGGGAGTGGAAAGACAGATCCTGGGGCGACAGGCCCATGCCTCATTTAGACATGGTCCCTTCTAAATGGGATGCTCTCACAGGGTGTCTCCTGTTTGTGGGCCAGCTTGAGTCCACAAGGTCATGTGGAAGAGGCAGGTAAGCAGTCACTAAACATTTGCTTTTTGCTCATTAGGCTCTTGTTAACAGCGAGAGCCTGCTCACCTCTCTCTAAACTTACATGGACACCAAAGGCAGAGGCCTCTGTTCCCCACCTCTTCTGGGCACTCCTGCCCCGGGGTCCTGCTGTTCATGGTTCCTAGAGCAGCCAGAAGGTTACAGCAGTGTTTGTCCTTCTGCCGAGAAGCTTTTAGGGGCCCTTTCAGTTCATTTCCAAAACTCTCCTTTCTCCTGCCCTCTCCCCCAGGTGCTGCTCATACTTGTATGCCGTGCACACACCCCCCACCCCCACTCCCCACCCCGTTTGCTGAAGCACCTCTCCTCTGGAGCTCTGCTGCCCGCCTCGTGGCCTCTGGGGGCGGGGCGGGGGCGCGGCAGCAGCATAGTCTAGCCCCACAGACCTCGCATTGTATCTGTGGGCTTTGGGATCCCTTCTGGAATGGGTTTTGATTTCAAAGACAACAAATAGGAGCCTTGGAAATGCTTCTCGGAAAGAGTCCAAGAGGCCTCTCCCTAGACGCCCAGCATGGAACGAGCCCTCCAGCAGGTTCTCTTTGCAGGCCCATGTGAATGGCCTTGTTCGTGCCACCGGGCTGGAGGAGAACAAGAACGACCTTGTGCTCCAGTCCGACAACAGTTACCAGGGAGTGATTCATTTCCCTATTTTATATTACGGTCATTCAGAACTGCCATTTTCAGGTTCTGACGAGACAACCCTTAGTATAAATGATCTAACTCCGACCCAAAGCAAAGAGATGTGATATTTTAGTTAGCCCGTGTGGCCGGATTCCAAGTGGGAGTGCCGTTGGGCTTTTTGAATTGTTGGAAACAGGTCCCAGGCTCTCCTCAGGGTCTTTGGGATTCGGGGAGCCATGCCCGTCTATCTGCTGTAGACCGAAGCCTCACGTGGTGGACGAGGGCCGCCTCTGTCCGAGGGCAGATGTAGCCTCTCCCTCGCACATGCCTCGTAGTCGCAGCTGCAGGTAGCACCTGTCCACAGGTGGTGTTCTCCAGGGACACGGCTTTAGGGTAGAGTGGAGAGGGAGGGTGCTCGGTGCCGCTGGTTCGCTCTCTGGATATTGAGGTCCAGCTTCCCCAGGGCTTGCTCCTCAGTTTTTCTTCCAGTGAATTCTGGGGCCTGGTTGTATTTTTAACCTCATCTCCCACTGCTGTGGACATATCACAGTTGACCATCAGAATAACCCCTTTCTAGCAGTTTCCCTGAGATTTTCAGAAGAGCTGAGGCAGGTTATTTTCAGAAGAGGTGAGTCGGGTTAGTCTGTAATTGGGTCAGATCACTCAGTAAGTTCTGGCACATGTTATGTGAGAAGTTCTGTACTGCGTTCCATAGGAATACAGAAAGATGTCTAAGGCATTGTTTCTGCTCCCAAGGAGCTTGCAAATTAAAAAAACAAAACTGAGCCTTCCTGATAAGTCTCGAGCACTCAGGTGGAAATGCACAGGTGGTTTGGGCCCCTCGCTCTGGCCCAGTCCTGGCTGCGGAGTCACCTGTTCTGTGGGTCCATGTTTTCCTGCCACCACGTGGGAATTTGGAGGCCAGCACCCCTTAGGCGTGTGTGTGTCAGGCACAGGGGGGCTGTCTGTCAGGGCCCAGGGCCAGGCTCTCCTGACCGCTCGCTCTGTGCTCCGTTCCAGAAGTGGCAGCGGAGGTTCTTCATCCTCTACGAGCACGGCCTCTTGCGCTACGCCCTGGATGAGATGGTGAGTGCCCCCCTCCGGCTCTGGCTCCTGCCCTTCCCTCCCGGAAGCCTTCGTGGTTGCTGTGTTTGCGCTGTTTGTGAGCACAGCAGCTGCGTGCTCCTGCTGGGGCGTCTGGAGAGTTTGTGGCAAGTGGTGGTGGCCCCAGACCTTTGGTTTGAGGCCTCTTTTCCTGGGGTCATGAGTTCTGTTCAAGGCTGCTGAGAGTTTGGACTCAGCCAGACAGCCCCTGGTTAGAAAAAAGGGAGGGGGGCGCTCTGTGGGTCCACAGCGAGGACTTGCCTGCTCCCTCTGGGTCTGGGTGAGACGCTGGGGTTGGCAGATGGGTGTCCTCGCTCTTTGCAGATGCAGGGGGTCAGCTGCCCTTGGGGGTAGGGCGGGCATGTGAGCATGTGTTGTGGCTGTGTCGTGGCTGTCGTCTACCTGGCCTTGAGTCCCAGCTGATATCGCTGGCTCTGCTCATCCCATTTGATCTTGGTTTAGTTGCTTTAGCTGAGCTCAGAGACCTCCTGGGAAAGCATGTGTGTGTGTGCACGAGTGTGAGCATCGCTGCAGCAAGGCCTGGTTCAGCTCTAGTCGTCCTGACCTGGGGGACCTCGCCTTGGAGCGACAGTCTCTTCCTCGGAGAGATGGCCTGTGTTCTGAAGCTGAAACCATGGTCCGATTAAGAATCCTGTGCTGAATCCAGTAGGAGAGACAGCTTGGGACATGCTGCTCAGATGCTGAAGTGCTGCCAGTTCTGGGATGTTTGGGTTGCTTGTGGCAACAAGGCGGCAGCACTTTAAAACTGGGGCTGTCTACAAAACCTTGCACGCCATGTAGAACGGGCTGCCCCTGTCCCGCCAGGGTTTGTTTCTTTGCTGAGGAGGTGGAAGCAGGAGATGACTGTGCTCGTCAAGGACCTTCCAGAGTATTTGGACGCTGGGTTTTAGGGCAGTGATTATGGCTCGGATGGGAAAAAGCCACGGGGCGGTCCTTTTTCTGCAGGTGGGTCATAATCTTGGTGATGCAGTGCTGTCCCTCCTCTAGTGCGGGGGCCGAGTCTGCTGCTGCGACGCCCTCATTTTGATTGACTGCAGCCTCAGTGGTCGTCCTTTTCCTTTCTGCTGAGCACATTTGCACAAATGAGTAAGCCACAGGGGCTCTTGCCATGGAAAGATCTGTGGTCTGGAGTAGTCTGGAAGCACCAGACTGGAGGTCAGCTCCGCTGGGGACAGCACAGTCTGTTAGAGGGGAGGAGCACGGGGGCGGCTGGGTATCAGCTCAGCTCCTCAGGAGAGGAAGCAGACCTGGGATCAGATGTTGTCGTGGTGTCCTGCTGTGTTCTCTGCCTCTGGCCATCATGAGGCAGTGGCCCGAGAGTGGCTGGGCTCATCAGAGCTCAAGGCTTTGTCCTCCTGTGTCCATCCGATTGAGAGTCTAGAAGGAGCCTGGAGGGGCCCTGCGCTGTGTGTCCATCTTGGCTGGTCCACTACCCATCCCCAAACGGAGTGCCCTGAACTCTCCTTGGTGACCATTTATTCTGGTCAGGAAGCCTTTCTGAAGACCCAACTGAAGTCCGGTAAAATCCATGACTCCCTGTGGCTCTGCAGCACACGCACGCGGGGTGGTTTGCGGGGGCCCTTTTGTGTTAGTGCCTCTGCAGAGCGCCAGTGTAACCCAAGGACCGTTCTCACATGATGGATGCCAGTGAGCCACAAGTGCCTTCATTTGCGGTGAATTTTGGTCTCCCAGCAACCTGAATGTTGGCCGGGTAATATTTCATGTGGTGCCAGGGCAGAGAGATGGGACCGTGCCAGCAACATGGGGAAAGAAAGAAGGCCCAGGAAAATCCTGGCCCGAGAAGAGGGCCCTCAGGGTGCTCAGAGCCAAAAGTCTTGGGCATGGACCACTTTCTAGGAGATGACCTTGGGGCTGAAGATGCTGACCTGGTGAACAAGTCAGGGATGCTCTGCCCAAACATGCTGCACATCCAGAGACCGGAGTGTCTTGTCCCTGCCCCTGAAAGGAGCAGCGGCAGTGAGTCAAAGCACCGTTAAAGTGACTGTTCAGGCTTAGAAGAGCTCCCCCTGTGGTCTCAGGAAGAACTCATGGGTGAATGTTGTAAGGAAGCAGTTAGGGCTGCAGTTGCAAGAGGCCAGCAGGAGGAGGCTGTCTGTTCTGGCTCCCCACTGGTCAGCTCAGCTGGCAGGCGGCCCCTCCTTGCTGGGCTGGTGCAGCGCCTCCCAGGCCCGGTGATCTGCATCGGTGCTTGTCCTCCCTGGCCACCCCCAGGGCGAGCACGCAGTCCAGAGTCCAGGCACTCAGCTCAGTGACCAGCCATCCCTCAGCGAGACTCCCAGGACCACCAGGGCGCAGAGCCCTGGAGCAGAGCTCTCTAGACAGGCTGTCATCGTGGCCTGGCACTGGTGTACCAGCTAATGCTGGCAGCTTTCTATTTGAGTTCTGACAGAGCTCAGTTTCGTCTAGGGACATCTGTGCCCCACCCTGGGGACACGTAGCAGTGTCTGCAGACGTCTGTGATTGCCACGACTTGGGGGAGTGGGCCGCTAGCATCCAATTCCAGTTGGGCAGGAGTCAGGGATGTTGCTAGACCTCCTCGGTGCCCAGAGTAGTGCCCAGGCCCAAAGGCCAGCGCGCTGACCGAGCAATCCCAGGCCTATTTAAATGCCTGTTTATTTTTTAAACTGAAGTAGGAATTAGATTTGCTGTTAACATTGGACTGAAAGGGCATGGGAGGGATCATCTGCCAGGTTTCCCAAGAATGAGGGGATGACGGGAAGGGCTTTGCCTGCTTGCTGGTTGGCGAGCCCCCAGCCTGGGGGTCTGGGCCTGCTCCTGGGGCAGGGGTCTCAGTGGGGCATCGCTGCACCTCAGACCCCCGCAGGAATCCCACAGCTGACCGTGGTGTCGACCAGGGAGCAGGGGTGCCGCTTCTCGGCGCGTGCTCTGGCTGCCATGCCTGTGAGTGCCCTGCCCAGCGGTACCTCTAAGGCAGAGGCCCTGAGCAGCCTCCTGTCTGGTCCCAGCAGCCGGCTGCGTTTGGCTCCAGCCCTCACTTCCCCAGCAGATCTGCTGCCTGTAATACATTGTGGCGTTTTATGTCTGGCCTGTTTACCCTTAACACTTAGTCACTGTTGCAAGTTATTTGACTTTTATGCAAAATTGCCGTTGGCTTTCATTTGTTCAACTGTTGTCTTTACCAGCTGGACTGTGGCTGTTTGCTCATTGTTGGGGCACCAGAAAACCCTTCCTTTCTCTGCTCGCTGTCAGGCAGGGGCTAGGGCGGCACATGCTAGTCGGCCCTCGGTGACGACTTGTCGAGTGGCACTAGCCAGCGCTGCCAACGCGTTGCTGCACAATTTCTGCTCCCAGTCTGGGCAGAGGGGGAAACGAGAGCCTGGGGTGTTTCTGGGAGAGGGATTAGGTGTGTCGGGCCTCTTAGTGGTTGCTCAGCAGAAGGGAGAACACCTGCAGAGAAGGCAGAAGAAGGGGTTGGGGAGGGGTGGCTTTGCAGGCCGCCTGGGTCAGGGGCTGGGGAGGAAAGGTGGCGGACACAGGGCCTGTGCTCTGTGCTGGGGCGCCCCCGGTGGGGCCAACAGCCACAGCGTGGACCCAGTGTAACCTGGGCTGAGCGGCGACTTCGAGGAGCCCGGTCTGTTTGGGGGCCTTTGCTAGGGCTGGGGGCCTCTGGGCGTCACCCCACTTCGGGGGACTGACCATTGGTTTTCTCTCTGGGGCACCTCTGAGATAGGACTAACTTTTTGAAGAGCTCTTTTCCTTTTTTGGGAAATTTCTTTCTTGATACACCCACATACCCTGTAGATGGGTGGGTGTTGGAGGAGAGGCAGATTTCCCAAAAAAGGAGAAGAAATTTCCCAAATGCAAGCTGAGGTGAGGCGGGCTCAGGGCAGCCTCACAGACCAGCAGGGGCCTGAGACATCTGGTTGGGCCTCTGGTCTTTCAGGAGTGGGCGAGTGAAGACCCTGGAAACCCCACCGCGGCCCCCCTCCTCTGCCTCCGTTTCGCTATTACTTAACTATTCTGCCGCTTCTTGAACTTGCTGAGACTGAAACGGCGCTAAGGTGCGGTCGTCCTCACAGCCCCCACGTAACTAGAAGGCTTTGCCGAGAGGGGACCAGGCCAGCAGGGAAGCGAGAGCCCCGAGGGTCAGGCGGGAAACGACAGACGGCGAGGGGCCTTGTCCGTGCGTGGGCCAGTGGCTGGGCCGTGGGCGCCTGATCTCCAGCTTTCCTTCTCTCTCTTCCCTCCTGGAAACAAGGCAGAAATCTCGTCTCAGGCTCTTGGACCGTCTCTGCTCTCAGACGCACTGACCCTGAATCTCTCCCTGTGGTGACCGTGGGGAGATTTGTACCAGAGCATCTGGGCCAGATGTGTGGCCTTGAGGCTAGCTTTGACCCTGTGAGTTTGCTTGGTTCCCTTCTTAGCTGCGTCCTCACCATTGCCAAGGCAAGCGATAGCCGTGTGCTTTTATAGGCGACTGCGCGAAGGACGCTGAGCTAAGTCCACACACCAAGACGTCACAGGGATAAATACTTTCAGCTCTTGGGTACATGACTTTTGGGGGGTCAACCTCTGGGTTTCCAGCCAGAGAAATTAGTTTGGGACTCTCTGTTTACTTGTGTGTGAAGTAACGGACTTGGACTAAATTTTTAAAGGCTCTTTGAATGTGAACAGTTTAGGATTCTGTCCTTTTAGGTCTTTTTTCTCCTGTAGGAAGGAGAGTCCAGGAGGTCACTTGCTCTCAGCATCTTTGCCCATCTCATTCCTAACATGTCCCTGCTGTGTGGGGTGTCACGCCCTAAGTGGCGCAGGTGTCCGGGGCTGTAGGCGAGCCTGGAGCAGGGTGTCCGATTGGCCCTGCTCTCTCTAGGGGCGTTTCTGGTTCTCTGCTCCTCTGCACCACGTGCCCCCGCCCCGTGGTGCTCGAGTCACCAGCATTCTGCTGCATCAGCACCTCGTGGGCCGAGGCCTGGGGACCTGCAGTTTTCCCACTTCTGTGATTGTTATGAAGCCCTCACACTGGACAGCCCCACACACATTGCTTTCCCCCCGTTTGGGAGCACTTAGGTGAGCTGCCCCAGCAGGTGAGAGAAGCAGGTGTTCTTCCCTCTTTCTTGGAGGCACTCAAGTGTGTTTGATTCCCAGGCCACCATAGGGGCCACAGGGCCCTAGCAGGACGACACAGAGCCGCATGAAGGTCCCTCTGTGGGGAAGCTCACGATCTGTTGGGAATCACTCAGACATGCCAACTTTAAATGCCGTGGCCAAGCCATGATGCCCAATACCAAGGGCAGCGGGTGGACTGCGGAGGTCAGGGAAACCCTGGGGAGGCGGAAGGGCTGAGTGCTGGGCTGGGGACTGCCTCGGCCTTGGGTACATTTGCTCATGTGGTCCTGTAGCAACATTGCCTGAAAGATGTTACTCAGTTTCACAGATGTGGAAACTGAGGCCCAGAGATCGTGCAGTCACTCAGCCAGTAAGTGACAGAGCTGGGCTGTTCCCAGGTCAGACTGCAAAGCTGCTGCCATCCTGTGATGCCTGCACTTCAGGAACAGGATCTACTCAACCGCAGTACAAATTGGTGGGCTCCATAGGCTGTTCTTGTTGGGAAAGGAGTCAGAAGGCAGGCGGAAGACTGCAAGTGCAGCAGTCTGCTTACCCTTCTGGAAACTCCACCTGAGCATTGATGCAGGGCATGGTCTGGATGGTACATGGGAGCAGGTGCGAGCCTCGGTGTCCCCCTCCTCTGGGACGCACCCCAGGGCTCTTAGGGCCCAGATGGTGTGCTCGTGTAGGTGTCCCCCTGGTGTTCCCACTCAGGGAGGAGAGGGCAAGTGTCACAGCAGACGTCACTGGGGGTGGGGAAGGCGGCATGTGCAGAGCCTGCCTCTGGCTTAATTCCCTCCGCGCTTGCATTCGCCCAGTTAGTCCCTGAGTGTGCAGCCTCCTGTTGGACAACCGACTCAACTCAGTGTCTTGGCACGCATGGCAGGTGCTTCTGTTCTGTTTTGTTTGTTCACCAAGTAGAATCACTGACTGCTCCCCAACAGGGCCCTCTTTTAAGATGTTGCTGAGAAAATTCTGTGGTCAGAATCAGAGTAACTTTGGACACTCGGGGAGCCTGCTGTTGGCTTTTGGCTCAAGGAGCGGTAGAAACAGATCTGTCTGCTGCCTGGCCCCTGTTTTGTGCCGCATTCTTGGTTCCAGAAAATCTCAAGGTGTCTTTAGAGAGCCAGGTCAAGTGGTAACTTAATTTGAGGCGAGAAGCCGCCTGGGAGAGAGAGCTTGGCCTGTCGCTGAGTTAGCGCAGGCTGGAGGCCCCTGTGCTTGGTCAAGGGGGCACAGGGTGCTAACGTTAGGCAGAGGCAGCCGGGGGCCCGCTCTTGGTGCCTGGACTGCTGGACTCCCTTGTCTTGGCTGTGGCCCTCTGTCTTTGTGATTACAGAGAGGGGACTCTGTTTTCCTCTCTGGTTTACTGTCCTAGGACAATTCCTGGGTTGTGAGTCAGTCAGGAGAGCGGGGTTCTAAGCACCTGGGCTTGGTGGGTCATGCCAAAGCCCCTTTTCTCCTCCAAGGTCCAGAGGTCCTGGAGTCTTTGCCTTACTGGGTCCCACGGTCCCACTCCCTTGTGCCCGGGGGTAGCGGGTCCCGTCCATGAGTGCCCCAGAGAGCCCAGCCCCTCCAGAGCACAGCTGCCTCTCGGCCCCAGCCGTGGTCCTCGCCTCCAGTGGTGCCAGAGTCTTCCCAGCTTAAAACTGAGGCAGGTGTTTGGGCCTTTTTTTTTTCATTTTTATTTTTTTATTTACCTCCCCGCCTCAGCTGCTTGCTTGCTGTCTGCTCTCTGTGTCCATTCGCTGCCCATTCTTCTGTGTCTGTTTGTCTCCCTTTGTTGTGTCATCCTTCTGCGTCAGCTCTCCACGCACGGCACATGAGCTCTCAGCTCTCCACGGGCGTGGGCCAGCCTGCCTTCACAAGGAGACCCCGGGACGCGAACCCAGGGCCTCCCATGTAGTAGATGGAGCCCAATCTATTGAGCCACAGCTGCTTCCCGCTTGGGACTGTTTAATACCTCATTTTTAATAATTGACGGGCTACTAATTTTAAAAAATGGAATGGTAGCTAAAGGGTGTGTGGAGGGGTCCATTTTAGAGTAATGAAAATGTTCTAGAATCGATTGTGGTGATGGATGCTGAATTCTGTGAATGTACTAAAAGCCATTCAGTTGTACACTTTAAATGGAGATGGGAATTTTAACTCAATAAAGCTGTTACACAACAGAAAAGAAAAAGGGTTAAACAAACACATTTGCCCCAGGCCACCGATTTTGTTTGTACCCTAGGCTTTCCTTTTCCAGAACACATCCTTCCATCTATATACCCAGACAAGCTAGAATATGGGAACCCACCAAAAGGGTATGAGAGGCTTCTGGATGTACCCATTTCTTCAGACTCTTCATGGAGTGGGGATTGCAGAGGGGAGCGGAAGGGAGGAATATATACCTCAAGCCAAAAGGAGGTATTTTATTTGAGAAAATGGCGTGAGGAGGCTGGAGGGCCAAGAAAGGCTGCCTTGGGGAAGGCTGTTCTGGGGAGCACTGGGGAGCACAGTGGTATCTTTGTACCTGGTGGCCCGCTGCACTGCACTGAAGCTCGAGGAAGGAAGCAGCTGGCTAAGTGTCAGGCAGTGCTCCCCGCATCCTGCCTGCCCTGACTTTCTGCGCCAGAGCCCAGCCGGGTAGGAGGTAGGTCACCTGTGCTCCTTGAGTGCTCGGTAAACCAGACCAACTGCACGCCTGCAGTGCAGGGCAGAGCCACAAGGAAAAACCAGTCCCTGTAACTGTCCAGGCGGCAAGAAAGCGTCCCCAGGCATGGAGTGCCTTCACTTTAAAGGCCAGGCCCAAAGAAGCTATTTTCACAGATTGGTCTTTTTTTTTTTTTAGATTTATTTTTAAGTCCATCATGGTTTGGCCTTGCTTTGGCCTTCATAGTCTAGTCTGCACATAGTTCAGCAATAACACAGAACGAGGAGGTTTTGCTTTGTTAAGGAACTGAGAGAGCCGTGTCGGGAGAGAATTCTGGTTTGGGAGTCTCATAAATGTGGCTTTTAATCCAGTCCCTCTGTTTCTAGCTCAGCAGCCCTTAGCAAGTCACTTTTCCTCTCTGTCTCTTCTCCCACCTCTACAACCCTCACAGGGTTGTTAGACCCACAGGCAGCTTTGGTTTCTTCCTCCCCCTCCTCCGCTCAGCTGCTTTTTCCATGCCTGTGCTTGCGAGTGCAGCAGTATTTATAAAAGAGCTGCCAGCTCTGAAGTGCCTTTCATCCCTGCACTACCCCAGTGCTGGACGAGGGGCTCGTAAAGCGGGGGTGTACCTTGAGGGTACCCCGACTCCAAGGCCTGCTCACTTTCCGTCAGGAGACCTCTCTTCCAGTGAATTGTGTGTGCAGCCCTAATACAATATTTAAAACTGGCTCTGTCAGGAGCTGCTTACGTCCCTGCCACGCCCTCCTCACTCTCCCTGCAGGCAGCTGGGCTACCCTGCACTTCATCATCATAATTCCCCCCCCCCCCACCGCTTCTGGGGGTCGAGCGCCTCCTTCCCACATGGGAGGTCCTGGGTTTATTCCCTGGTGCTTCCTAAAAACATAAAGCAAACAACAAGCAAACAGACGACAGAACCAACCCAGGGAAGCCTGTTTGTCCCACATACAGGTCCCAGGTGCAGTCACCAGCCCTGGTTCCTCAAAAGCCGTGTTTTGAAGTGCTTTGTCAGTGTGGGTTGACGAGCAATGGGGGGCTTATGCTGGTGAGGAGAAGGGGCGGGTGGCCGGGAGGCGGAGCGGGGTCCCCTGGCAGCTCCGGGCCGTGGCCCAGGCATGTAGGAGCCGGGGTGTGTGGAGATGAGTGCAGGGGCTGACTGCCACACACACCACCCCTTCCCCTGCCCCACTTATTTTCTGGAGCTGATACTGCCAGTGGGGCCTTAGGACATTCCCTTAGCCCATCGGAACTTACCCATGATAGCACCTCTTTGGGGGAGGTGTTGTGACAGTTCCTTAACGGTGCCTGAGTACTTCGAAGATAAATTACAGCCCGCAAGTACATGTTCCATCCGAGAGGACTTTGGGATTTGGGGTAGCAGGGGAGGCCTGGTGCTGTGACGGTGGCTTTGGCCTGGTGACCTTTGGTGGTGGGGACCGAGGCCAGCCTTGGAGGCTGGCAGGCCGGGCATGGCCCTGTGCTCACGCAGCTCCCCGCAGGCCGCTCACCTTAGAGCTGCTTTGGCCAAACTCCGGTTACTTTTTTTTTTTTTGAGGTACCAGGACCGGGGATTGAACCCAGGACCTTGTATGTAGGAAGTCGCTCTCAACCACTGAGCTACACTGGCTCCCACAAGTTGGTGTTTTTGTTTGTTTTGTTTCTGTTTTTAGGAGGTCCTGGGGATTGAACCCGGGACCTTGCCTGTGGGAAGCAGGCGCTCCACCACTGAGGCACATCCACTCCCCTACTTGTAGCAGTTAAAGTGAGTACACAAAGCATGGGCTAGAGGAGCCCAGGTGGGGCTGGACCCTTCTCAGCGTGAGGTCCTCCTGCCTCGGGGTTGGAGCTGGTGGGCTTATAAGTGCCCAGCTCTTCACCAAAAAAAGTTGATTTATTACAAACCCTGAAGCTTGGGATCCTCCCATTAAAAAGAACATTATTGGCTACATCTCTGGAAACCTGGGATGGCGCCTCTCCTTTCCTCATCTAACATACGTTGGGAGGCTGCGGGAGGCTCCTGGGGACACAGTCTTGTTACAGCTTTTGAGCCTGTTATCTGTTTGAAAGCCACAGGGCTTTATGCTTCTGTGGAAGCTTTCTGGCGTTGCTTAAAACCCTGCCTCCTGGCCCTGGGTGGTATGCTCCACGTATGGAGCGAGGAAGGATGGAAACCAGCAGTGGCTCTTACGGGGGCTGGGTGGGGGCGTGTGGGATAGAGGCCAGGGCAGAGCCCTGCAAACTCAGAGGGCTCTTCCTTTTTGTGAGTGAGGGGACGGAGCCAGGCGGTCCTGAGGCCTGCCCCCAGGTGCTCAGCTCGTGGGTGCGGGCGCGTGGCTGGCCACGGATGGACGGGGCAGGTCTGCCTACTGGGAGGTGCCCGCCGGCTGGTGGAGCAAGGGGTGCAAGTCCAGGGCAGTTCAGCCGTGCCGTGCCTCTGGTGCTGGGCTCTTCCATGTGGCTGAGCCCTGGGGAGGGAAGATGCTGGAGCGAGTGGGTAGGGAGGGCCAGACGAAAGGGGGTGATCCCGGGAGCCGCCCAGGCTGGCCTGTGCCTGACCAAGCTTCTCAACACGGCCGGGCCCCCAGGACGCCTGCCGGAGTGCAGGGAGGACTCCGCAGAGGGGCCTGGGCCTCCCGCTGGCCCTCAGGCCCTGCGGACCAGGGAGCCCTGCAGAGCCTGTGCGCGAGTCTTACCTGACGGGGCCACCATCCTCCGCGGCTCTGCAGGGTTCCTCTTGTAGAGACGTTCAAACAGGCCTCCCCGGGAAGACCCTGCCTCTTTGAATTTTAGGCTAGTGGGGGGGGTTGAACTTGGGGTGCCCAGGCATGCCTGTTTCACGGGGTCCACCGGTGTTGCTCACGTCCCCCGTTTGTTACATAAGTGGTGAGCTGGGGACAGCAGGGCAGCGACGAGCCCTGCCTCTGTCCAGCTCCTGTGAGCCCTGCATGTCCATCACCTGGACGCCCACGAGCACCCAGCAAAGGAGTTGGAAATGACTCGTGTCCTGCTGTCTCCTCGAGGGGCAGTCTCCAGCGCTACGGCAGGTGCAGAGCTCTTTTCGGGGTGGGGGTGGTTGACGCTGCAGCTCTGCTGAGCTGGTGGGGCATGTCTGCGCCCCCCACACCCAGCGCGCTCGTTGCCTAGGTAGCCGCTGCCAGGACGGGCTGCGATTGGCACTCTCGCCTGATGCCTTCCGAGCTGTGGGCGGCCGTCTCCAGCAGCCGTGCCTGCGCCAGGCAGGGTGAGCGTGGGCGACAGTGGGGTGGGCGTCTCTCCTGCAGGGAGAGAAACAGCTTTGGATCTGAGGAGAGCAGAAGAGCCAACAGCTCGGAATAATTGGTTAGGAAACTAATCAAGTAGCAGCAAGCAAAGAACTGCTGAAAAAGTCATATCATGGGATTTGGCAACAGGAAACTTGAGGGGCTGGGAAGAGCAAAGCCCAGGAGCTGGTGCCAGTGTATTCACATGCGTGTGCTGACACGGCACGCATGCGCGAAACCAGAGTGCAGACTCCTGTGCCCGGGCCTTCGCCCTCCCCCGGCAGCCCCTCACCCTTGGGCTCCCCTGGGACCCCCCACCTTAGCACCCAGCTCTCCCCACCTGACCTCACCTCGTGCCCTGCACTTTCCTGGGAAGGAGGAGTGCCGCCGGGCAGACAGCGGGCGGACGTGCTGTGCGCGTGGCACTGAGCATGCTGGGTCTTCCCCTCCTCGTGCCTGCCCACCCTCCGTGGAGCTCGTTTATGGAGGGAAGGGGAAGGAGTGGTCCTCACAGTGGGAATGCTTTGACCAGAGAACGAGTCAAGTGGTGACTTTCAGAAGCAGCGGTGGGCAGGTGGGACAGTTTTAGGGAAGGGGTGCCCTTCGCACGTCCCCACGCAAGGGGCCTCTCCCGAGGCCCGCGCATACCGCCGCCGCCACGCGGGCACTGGGGAGCGGCCCTGTGCTGGGAGGGGCTGCGGGTGCTGCCTGCGATGCATGCTCGTTCTCTGGGCTCTGGAGGGCCCGAGGCTGAAACGGGGCCTTCAGAGCCAAAGTGGAGGCGGCGGCCGGGCTGGGCCTCCGGAGGCCCGGGGAGAACCCACGTCCTCGTCCTGTTTGGCTGCAAGACTGCCCGCCCGCCTGGGCTCGTGGCCCCTCCTCGTGCAGGCTGTGCTCGGGGGCGCACCTGCCGGTCCCTCTGCCTGCGGGGTGCCGTCCCAGGTTCTGGGCACAGGACCGGGTGTCTCTGGGCATCCAGCTTCGGGACCAGCAGGATGTGCGGCTGGCGTCCTCCCTGACTCCTCTGCCGTCTAGTTGGGGCTCTGGTGTGCGCTCTGGGTGAAGCTGTCTTCCCGGTGCCAGGCCCAGGCATGGATGCAGGCACGGGAGTCTGGGAGAGTGAGCGCCATGCGGGGGAGGCAGGAGGGGAAGGGCCTGCGAGTGCAGCCCCCACCCCGGCCTCCACACGTGGCCTCCTGGGACACCAGGTGTCAGCACAGGGGACAACCTCTGGGAACCACTGTCTTCTGCAGACAAGGGTCAGCAGCCCAGAGAGGGAACCCAGTGGGGAGACAGGTTGGGGTGCTCCAGGAGCTGCCCTGCCCCCAGGGCTGAGCCCCTAAAGTGCAGTGGGGGCTGCAGCAGGCCTGAGCGTCCTTCCTGGCTAGCTGGCTCCTGGGGGGAGGAAAGGGGGTGGCCCTTGTCCTTGCAGAGCAGACGTCCTTGGGTGAGGCTTTCTGCACTGTACCTTGTAAAAAAGCTTGGTGTTGCTGGCCAGGTCCCCAGACGCCAAGGTGGAGGGAGGGGGAGGCTCCCCAGGGCTGGGAGGGCTCAGCTGCAGCCACACCGAAGCCCCTGCCTGCCGCAGGCCATCCCGGCCCCACCCCACCCTGCCCCGCCCGTTCTGGTCCCTTCTCTGGGGCCTCAGCTTCAAGGGTGCCAGGCGGGACGCATTTGCTCTTCAGAACCCAGTAGACGCTGTGGCTTCTTCCTCTTAGCCCACGGACAGGTTGAGGCCAGGGGAGGAACCCTGTGTGCTGGCCGTGCCCAGCGGGGGTCTAGCATGGCGTCAGGCTCCTATGGAAGGACATGGGGACTGCCCTGCCTCCAGGAACCTTCTGTGTTTTCTGGAGCTAGTTAGTGTCTAACAAACGCAGATGTAAAACGGAGTCATGTGCCGGTGCCAGTGCCAGCTGCTCTCGCGCTGTTTGTGTTTGATCCCTGACACGGTCCTCTGGGAGAGCAGCAGTTGCCCAAGGCCGGGGGTTTTCCGAGCCGAGCCTGGGCTCGCGCCCCGAGTGCAGAGCCGAGGGCGCTGTGGGTGGGCTGCTGGCTCTGCGCCGCCTCTGCGAGCTGGGCCTGGGCGCCTCTTCCCTCTTTCCTCTTCCCTGAGACGGCAGGCCAAGCTGCGGCGGACGGCCCCATAGCTTTGTGGGGCGCAGTGGGTGCTGGCGCCACTGGGTTGCCAACTCCCCCAGAGTGGACAAAGCCCCTGTGGGGTGCAGGGCAGGCCGAGGAGTGGCTGCGGGGGCGAGGGGCCAGGCCACCTCTTCTCAGTCCGCAGCAGCTGACGCCTGGGGCGTCCGGGTGGAGTCGTCTCAGTCAAGCCGGGCGTGGAGGGGAGGATGTGCCTGCCGGGCCCAAGCTCCAAGCCGCAAGCCACATCTCCTGGTCACAGTGGCGCAGCTAACGGGACAGGAGAGTGGCAGAACCAGTGCGAGCAGGGAGAGTCCTTAGAGACACCGTCCAGCCCAGCCTTCTGCTCAGCAGAGGAGGAAACGGAGGCCGACGGGAGGGTGTTCCCACATCGCCTGCCACTGGCTTCAGAGACGGCCCTGCCTGCGCAGCACGTCCCCACACCTGCAGTCAGGGCTGGGGTGGGTAGCATAGTGGCCCCCACGAGACTGCGAGCTCCTGAAGGACGGGCCCCAGCCCCTGTGCTCCGTGACCGCAGGCGCAGGCCTCCTTGGCACGGCAAGAGGCTGTCACGGTCGCAGGGCCAGGCCTGTGCTCCACGGTCTGAGCTCGCTGTCGCAGCGCCGCCACGGTGCTCTGGGAGGGTGCAGCCCCCACCCCTGCCCGTGGCTTGGTGAGAGAAGCGGGAGCACGTGGGCTGGAACGCTTGGAAAAACGGGGGGCACCAAGGGAGGAGAGGAGGGGCGGGGAAGGGGAGCAGGGGTCTGCGTGCTGCAGAGGGAGTCCTGGAGTGTGTGTCTGTGGGGGACCCTGTTCCACCTGGAGAAGAGGGCATGCTTGGTGCGGACGGGAAGGGCTGCCTGGGCCTGCTTTCTGTGCGCACGCTGACCTTGGGGAGCACGCTGACCTTGGGAGGGCAGGAGGGTGCGGTGCAGGGGAGGCGGCCTCGCTAACGCAGCTTCACTGCTTCCGGCGCCCCGAAAGGGGAGTTGTGAGGGCAGACGGGAGCTCACGGAGGCGACATCAGCGGGCCTCGGTGAGGGAAAGAACCGAGGCAGGCATCGAAATCCGTTGTGGACTGTGCTTCCTCGAGACTCACCGGGGGCTTTTCTTGAGAGAAAGCAGGGTCTCCTCCGAGGAGGTGGGCCGGCCCTCCCGGGCACACCCTCGTCCTCCAGCCAGAGCAGGAGGGACCCAGGGGGAAGAGGGTGGGCACCCTATGCCTCCGACCCCTGGCCCTGACACCCAGGGGCTCATGGCGGGTGTGTGGAGGCCGTAGGAGGGGGAGGCAAGAGAGACTGCCTCAGAGACGCTCAGGAGCTACAGAAGCGCGCTGACCGCCGCCACGCCGACCTCCTCCACGCCTTGGTAGCCCCCCTGAGCCTTTGCCTAATTTTAGAACATATCCAGTGATGTGGTTTAAACGGCACGCTCCCCAAAGCACCTGCTTGAACAGTGCCCCCCTTGGAGGCTTGGCAGTGCTCCTCTGGAACCTCCTTGGGGACCCAGACTTGCTCACGACAGCGCCTGAGGTCTTTGCTGGAGGGGGAGGCAGCCTCTCTCGCTGCTCATTAAAGAAGTTGTGAGTTTACAGAAAAATAGGCAACGCTCCCTGTCACAGGGATTGTGTTTGTCTTCTCTGTATCGCTCCAGTTGCAGTTTGTGCGCCACCAAGGCAAGCACGAGAGCAGTCTTCTCGCTAAATTGCGCTCTCCTCAGTCTCATGGTGCTGCCCAAAGAAGAAAGCCCCACGTGAGCATACCTACAGGGAAGCTGCATTCAGAGCCCACGGCTTGACGAGAGGGCTCTGGTGGGCCATCTCTGAGACCCCCTGAACAGCATTTTGTACTCCGGGTGGTGTGACAGTGGGCAATATTTGTTTTCCAGGTTAAATAATATATACCCATGCCTCTCCTCATAGCTCAGCATTTATCCTGGGGTCAGATGGGGAATTTTAAAGGCATCATAGACTTTATTTTTTCAAAATAATGCATGTACATTGTTTAAAAAGCCAAATATGTACCACAAGGCTTATAGTACAGAATAGCAGCCCTGCCCTGCCTGCCCCACCTCTCGAGTCCTTGTCCCCACACCAGAGGAAGCTGCTCACAGCTCTTACAGTCAGAGCGTTCTAGCCTTTACGTTTATAAACAGCACGTTGCTTCCTGTGTTTTTACAGACCCAGTCTATTGACTTTATGCACCGTGAGAGAGGATTTAGTTCTTTCAACTGCCCGGCTTTGCGATGCACACACAGGCGCACACTACATGCACGCACGCTCACATTTTCTCTTCCTCCACCCTCCAATTAGTTGGAGTAGGTTAAATATTGGGGTTAGATCAGCAGCGTTTAATGTATCATCGACAGTGTTAAAAGTGTGCTCCTTCAAACCATGTCATAAGCTGTTAACTGTTTCCATTCTCTTATAACTTCTTGCAGTTAATAACTGCCTTTCTCCTCACGTCCGGTTGCCTGCTTGTGTATTGTGCTGTCCCTAGTTGAGCTCCACACTTGCAGGCGGGACTTAGTGTGGGCACGTGCCTGGGGCCGCAGTGTGTCCTGGGTCCCATCCCTTGCGGTGTCCCCCTGGCTGCAGGGGACCGGCTCTTCTCCAGGTGGCCCTCACCGTTATCCTGGGGGTTCCCTTCGTCCTTGTCCCGTGTTCCTCAGTACGGTCTCTTATTTGGTTTACTTCTGCATTTGGCTAGGTGTATTGAGAAAGGAGAAAATTTCTCAAGACCTTGTGTCTGAAAATGCCTTTTCTGCCCACACTTTCACTTGGTTGCTAGGCGGCTTGTAGATGTTAGGTTGGAAGTCATTTTTCCTTGGGATTTTGGAAAGCATTGTTCTTTGGCCTTAACTTCCACAGCATTGCTGTTGAGAAGGTCATGTCCAAGGACCTGATTCCTGATCCTTCGCAAGTGGACTGGATCTTCTCTCTGAAGACTCGCAGAGCTTCTCCTTATCCCTTGAGCTGTAAATCTCCCTGAAGCTGTGCCTTGTTCGGGGTCTGTTTTCTTCTGTGGAGCTAGGAACCTTTCGTATGGAAAGTCCCGTCCTTCCAGTCCAGAAAGTTGCCTTGTATTTCCTTTCCCTCTGTAATTGCCTCTGCTTCCTTCTCCCTGGTCTCTGCCTCTGCACTCTGAGGCCAATTCTTTCTATTTATCTGTTTGTATTGCTTTGCCTTGCCTGAAATTCCATTACACTTATCTTAGAATCCTGCTGTTGGGCTCTTCAGCTCTCACGTTTCGAGTTTCTTAGAGCTCTGTTTTTGTTCTCTGTATTTTCCTTTTTTTTATAGCCTCTCATTCGAGTTTCATGGATGTAATACTTACGACCCAGGTTATGTTGCAGTTTTATCCTGTCAGCTCTGACTCGCTTTCTCCTTAGTTCCCTTTCTGTTTATCTTGGTTTGGGCTTTCCTCTAATGGGGGATGGCCTTGGCTGTGAGTTTGTATTTAAGAAGGAGACTTTAGAGACTGTGTGTGTGGATGGGCGGCGTGTCAGGGGAGTGTTGCCTTAGAAGTACAGGGAGGCAGGGAACTGGCTCCTTTTGTGGGGGACCCTCGAATGTCCCCAAATCCAAACTTCCCACCTCCAGTCTAAGGAGACTGTCCGCGTTAGGAGGTCTTTCTCATGGGGTAGTTGGTTCCCCACACACAGTTCCTCTCTTCTCCAGTCTCGGGATTGATGAGGGCAGCAGAGGGACTTGGGGAGGGAGACCCCGACTTCCAAGAAGCAGGCTGATGGGATCAGCCCCTCCCCAACTGCCGGGTGAAACGCAGGGTCCCCTGGTGGGAGGCAGCACCTACCACCTCAGTGCCTGGGCTCTTCTGGTGCCCTGTGGCCATGTCAGCCTGCTCTTTTGCTGGCTTCCCTCCGGAAGCTTCCACTGCTCCACCTATTCACTTTCCATCTATCCAGCCAAATCCCTACATTCCAAACTTTTATTGATATCTTCCATCTGCTGTTGTCTCCTCTCCAGCTCCTTTGTCCGTGTGAGTTCATGCCTTTTTATGCCCCTGTGGCCACCTTATTGGGGTTCAGAAGGAAAGCACACCCTCCATGTCTGCTCCCAGAAGGTGCGGGCGTCACAGGCAGGCCGTCCCTGCCCGCTCCGCCCTCGGTCTCCAAGCGCTTTGCCCGCGTGTGTCCTGTGCAGCGCTCTTTGCTGTGGGTCTGCAGAGCTCTTTATGTGCACTTGTTGGATGCGTGCACGTGTGTCTTCACCTGGAATTAAATGTGCCAGCTGTAATTTGCTTCAGCACCCTTTATGAGGAAGAGATTTATTCATGAATAGGTGAAACTCCCCATTCTCCTGGTTGGAAAGCTGAGGGTTAACGGCAAGTGCAGCTCAGCTCCTCTCTCCTATGCTGCCTGCCACCACCGCCCCGTTGGCCTGTGCTGGCCGGGTGCTGTGGCCGATGCTCTCAGGCCCTGTCCTCCCCCCGGGGGCCGTCTGGCCTTTGCAGCATGCATGCCCTGTACGAGCCAGGTGCTGGGGAAATGAAGATGGAAGGGCCCCTGCCCTCCAGGAGCTCACCAGCTGGAAGAGCATAAGCCTAAGAGAGAGGCGCCTGGGGCTTTGGGAGCACAGCTGGCAGATATGCCCCACCCAGCCATGGCCTTGGTGGCCGGACCTCCCTGTGGAAGTGGACTGGCCCGGCAGGTGAGGGTGTAGGGTGCTCTTGGGCAGAGGGAGCATCCCCTGCAAAAGGTAGAAGCTGTCAGAGCATTGGGAAGTGGTAGAAGGTGGGGCCGAAGAGAGAGTGCTTCCCCAGTGCCAATCAGTATGCTCCTGGGGGAAACGGGGGAAATATAGGAAAGCTGGCAGAGGTCGTTGCCTGTTAAATCTACCACCCAGAGATAAAAATCTGTTCATGTCTTGATTTATGTATCCCTTCTTGGGGCATGTATTTGTATACTTATGCCAGCACTGAAAGATTGTATTGTCTATGCCATTTTATCAACCTGGTTTTTTTTTTTTTTTAGTTTTGAAATCCTGTAGATGGGAATTAGATGGGAATTCACTTCTCGTTTAAGGCCTTCAGCTGATTGGATGAGACATCACTCACTGCTGATGGCAGTCTCCTCAGGTGCTTGTAGATGTAACCAGCCACCTGTGCCATCAGCTCACTGATGATTAAAGTCCACGTATTGCTTGACCAAACAAATGGGCATTATTAACTGGCCGAGGTGACACATCCCATGATCCTTCCAAACAGCCTTGAATAGCTGCATCGCATTTATAGCTGTATCGTATTCCGTGAGGTGCTGTATCTTGGTTGATTGATTCTCTTTCCTCTTGGACATTCGTGTTGTTTTCCAGCTTTTCTCTTCCTTTCTTTTTGTCATGTCAGGCTCAGGGAGTGTTCCCGGGAGTGGAGTTGCCGGGCCAAGGGGCAGGACCCTCTCAGACTGCTCTGCGGGAACCTCCCTGGACTTACGCGCCCCCTCCCCCTGGCACGGCTCGCTTGCTCTTCTCTTCCCTTCTGTCCACGCACTACATGCAGACCCGTGTGGCTGCCGTGGCGGCTGCAGCGGGGTGCTTCTGGAGGGGGCACCCGAGGAAGCTGACAGGCACCGTGGTCGCAAAGCCGAGGCGCGGCCCAACTCACCTGCAGCCTGCAGATTGTGGAAAATCAGATGTTAGATGCCCTTTCATTCTAACCCGGTCAGACCAGAACCACCAGCCCCGGAAGCTGGGGCGCCACCCCTGATACCTCCCAGCACCTCTGCTGAAAGCTGGTGAGGCCGAAGCAGGCAGCGGAGGGGTGGGATGGGGCAAAGGGGAGGGTCATTTGGCAGCGCAGGGGCCAGGCCCCACATGTCCCCCACAGCGTAGCTCCACCCCAGGCCTCTGTGGAGTAGGTGACTTTCGCTCTCCTTTTAGAAACGAGGGAACTGGACATGTGAGGGATGCCAGATGGCCTCAGGGATCTCTCCCTAGAATCTGCCCCCCACCCCCGGCCCACACTCCCCCTCCAGGCCCCTGGCTCTACGGGGCCCACTGGGCCTTTCAGGACTGGAACTGAATGAAAGAAAATGAGTTTGGGCCGCAGGAGGCCCCTCCTTGCTGGATTCCCATGCCTCTGAACATATCTGTGCATCTCTTCCAGCCTTTTTTCCTCCCTGTAGCATCTGTGTTTTTACCCCCGTCTCCTCAACTTGGGGACGAAGAAATAAGATCTCCCTCCCATTCCTCTTTCCAGGCTCAGAATGGAATAAATAAGAAATGCTGAGTTTCCAAAGTTAAAAGGGAAAAAACTGCTTTCGTTAGGTCTGGAGGGCTGCCACCGCATCTAGGCCTGTCAGTGCCATCCCCACTGAGCCCAAGGCCACTTCTGAGGGCCCGTGTCCTCCGGGACACAGGTCTGGGGAAAGGAGGGGTCAAGGCAAGGACCCCCCACTCCTCTCCACTCCTCTCCCCCTCCCGACCCCCCCACCCCCCGAGCCTGTCTTCTGGTGTGGGATGCAGGCCGGTGTGGAAAGGGGGGCAGGCCCCTCTGGCAGCAGGCCGCCCAGGGCGCAGCCCTTCTTGTGGGAATGAGGCTGGGCTCCCAGGCCCCTGGCCGTGCATGGTCAGCGCAGGCCGAAAAGGAGTCTGTGGGAAGCCCACAACCTCGGAGGTGGCCAAGGCTCCAGGAGCTTTCTCAGGCATTCCTGGACGCGGACAGGGCCTCGAGCCCCTCCCCACCCGCCGTCCTCCAAACATTGGCTGCCTGCCTAATTGGGGCTTTATTTATTTCTACATTTTCCCAGCTCTGTATGAAGAGACAAGCAAGCGGGTGAGGCCTGCAGATCCTCCAAGAGCACAGGAAAGGGGGGGCTGGGGGGAGGAAGAATACTCAAGGGTCTGCTTCCTTCGTTGGGGGTGGGAGGGAGGGCAGGGGGAGGAAGGCTCAGCCCAGGCAGCAGAAGCCGCTGAGCAGGGCTGTGAGAAGGAGCCCCACCATCGACTCAGAAGCCCCCACGCAGCCCGGTCAGAAGCACAGGCTTTGCAGGGGAAGGAGGGGCCGCCGAGGCCCGCTCCCCGGAGTGTTCACCCAGGGAGCGCCCCCACTGCCCACGCCCCTTCTTTCTGGCTCCTGCCGGTCTTAGGAGGAGAGACAGCCCCCTTCGTCCCCCCAGAACTCCCCCTCCCCGAGTTGGCAAAGGAGCCCACGTGTAAAGAAGTCACATGGAAGTGCACAAACCTTCTGTGAAAACTCACCCAGATTTTCATATGCAGATTTCTCACAGTGAAGCAATCTAGGGGAAGTGGGGAAGACAAGCCACAGTTATGTGAAGAATGGATTTTGACCTTCAGGAAAAGGGGAGCCATGGAATGCCTGTGAGCACATGCCATAAAATCGTTTGCTATTAAAAATGTTTGCCAACTGTAAAATTAACATGGCGAGTGTACACATTTTGTAAAAACAGGAAGCACAAGAATGAAAAGATAAATCTGTGATCCAGAGCAAACCTCTGCCGTGAATATGGATAGTCCTCTTGGTTTCCTTGTCCGTAAGGATCTGCAAATCCTATGGATCACCCCCCACTGCAATCCCCACATCAGCTGTCAGGCGCCCCCAGAGAGCCGTGGGAGGGCCGAGTGGGGCGACCCCAGGGGAGCCTGTGGGGTGGGCTGTCTTGCAGAGGCCCCAGGGTGGCTGTGGCCCAGCTGTGCAGGCTCCATCTCCATCCTGGGCAGAGGGTGGGAGAGAGCGTTCCAGGGTGGGGGTGGTGGGAGGTAGACCTGGAAAGTACAGCCTCCACCCCAGAGGGTCCCCACCAGGGCCACATCACCCAGAGGGTCCCTCTGCAGCCCTGAGCTCCCAGGCAAGTCTGCGCGGGGCTGCGTTTGGGGTGCATGGGTGGTCTCACAGCACCCAGCCATGTGTCAGGAAACGCACAGTCAGCGTCGGTGGTCTGCAGCTCCAGGTCTGCCATCTGTCAGCTGACCTTGAGTGATTTTTGTGTTCTCAGCAAGCCTAACTGTTCTCATCTGTGCGATGGGGAGAGTCAGAACAGCCTTTTAGGGGCACTGGGTCACGAATTTAGACCTCAGGAAAGCTGTGTTTTCCCTTTTCTCTGCTACCCTCCTGCCTCATTTTTCGGGAAGGAAATAGACCCGAGACTGCGTCCTAGGGTCCCATCATGCCCTCAGAGCCAAGAAGACATGCTTTGCCCCACAAGCAGCCTCTCTGGTCTTGGGTCCAGGGGCGCCTTCCAGCAGGTTAAGAAGGAGGAAATGTTTATCGCGCATTTCCTGTTTTCGGCACTTTGACTCAGCTCGTCCCATTAATCCTGACAGCACTCATGCAGGGTAGATGGCAGCACCCTTGCTTTTTTTTTTTTTTTTTTTTAAATTGTGGTAACATACATAAAACAGTTTCCCATTTTAATCACTTTCAGTGGCCTTAATGACAGTGTTGTGTGCCGCACCACCATCCATTTCCAGAGCTTTCTCATCACCCCAGCGAGCTCAGCCCCGTGAAGCCCTGAGGTCCATTCCCCTCCCTCCTGGCCTGGCAGCCCCTGCTCTGTTTCCTGCCTCTGTGTGTTCGCTTGTTGTAGGTATCTCATAGGAGCGAACCAAGCACGAGTCTTCTGCGTCTGGCTTCCTCCACCCGCTGCGGTGTCTTCCAGGCTCCCCTTGTGGAAGCGTGGACTAGCACGCGTTATTTTTTTCCGTGTCCTTGCTGCCTTTGAAGAGACGGGTTCCCAAAGTTGCTCCTAAATAGAGGGGCTGGGAGTCCAGGCCCCTGGGCAGTGCAGTGCCGGGGGCTCTCAGAGGTGGGCGTGGTGGGGGCACAAGGAACTGGGCACCTGCTCGTGGGAAGGTGCTGCTCGGGGTGCCCCGGCAGTGCCCCTGCAGGGAGGCTCCTCCGAGGAGGCGTGCGCTGGCCTGAGCCGTGGGTGGGGGGCTGCCGCCCCGCTGGTGGCAGGACAGGGCGGGCTTGGGGCCCACCGTGGTCGTGGTTAACCTGAGAGGAGGGGCTTGGCTTGAAGTGAATGGAGCTCAGGCTGGGTGCGCGTGTGCTTGCCTGTATGTGTGCGTGCACGTCTGTGGTGTGCAGGCAGATGGGCCGGAAGACGGGCAGGAGGGCCCGTGGACCCTGTCCTGGTGGAGACCTGATGTGTTGGCCTTGCGAGCAGGCTCGCTTGGTGCCTGAGCCAGACAGACTGAGACCCCTGGCGCTGACGGTGGGAGACGGCTGGAGAGTGCCACCTTCCTTAAGAAAAGTAAGCCCGGGGGAGGGAACCTCAAAAAAAAAAAAAAAGAAAAGAAAAGAAAAGTAAGCCCGGATTCCTCGAAATTGGCAAGCCCTGCCTCCTGCCTCCCAGGATCTGCCCTTCTTTGGCAACGTCCTGGGAGGAGCTCCTGCCACTACCTTGCTGAGCAGTGGTGTCCTTGGATGACAGCCGCCACGTCAGGAGACAGGACAGTGGGGTAGATGGGCTTCCAGATCGGGCTCCCGCACTTTGGAGAGCCCTTCCCCGTAAAGCTCACGCTCTGGCATCTGGAGCCCTCCCAGCCTTCCTCGTCCCCTCAAGGCCCTGGAGCCGTGGGTACTGCTTGTGCCCCCCTGAAGCCCTGCCCAGCATCCCTCGTGCCCCCACGTGTGGGCCGAGGCGCCCCTCAGCTCTGCTGGAGCAGTTCGCAGTGGAATTCTGGCAGCATGCCTCTGTCCAACCCGGCCTGAGCTTGCACACCTCGCCCACGCTGGGCCCTGCGGTGTGGGGCCAGAGGGGACGGGGCCCGGTGGCAGGGCCTGGCAGGAAACTGGGGTCCCCTCCTTTCTGCGGCCTCAAGCCCAGGTCCCCTGGTGGCTGGACCTCGACCTGAAGGCTGGCCTCAGCCCCGAGCGGGTAATGGACTGAGGGCAAGTTGCTTGGCCTGTCTGAGCTTGGATTCCATGTCTGTGGGACTGTCTTGCCCCTCCTCGCAGGACTGACGCGGGCTCAGCTCTGCGTGTAAAGCTCCCTAGAGGGGCTCTGTGAATGACAGGACTTGGTGGGGTGGGAGTGGGTGTCTCTGCAAAGTGGACGTTTGTTAACTGTTTGTTGGGAGTGCGGTGAACCTGCCGCCTTGCTGTCCTTTTCCAAACAGAAGTGAGCTATAGCCAGTTTCCAGTCGCTGTCTTTCCAGCCTAACAAGGTCACAGGCCACGTGAGGGCCACGCAGAGGCCTGGGCGGCGCCGCAGGGCGTGCGCACTTGGGAGTGCTGGAGCGGGGGAGCAGCGCCTCTTCCTGGGGAAGCCAGGCCTGCATCTGTGTGTGCCCATGTGGGCAGGTCGCCGGCATGGTTTTCTTTTTCCTTTGTCCACTTCTCTAGTACTTTTGAAAAAGGAATTCCTCCACCATTTCATTAAACCAAGCGCCAGGAGTTTCCTGGGAGGGGAGACAGGCCGGGTGGCCGGGCAGCTGTGCGGACCCAGGAACCAGGTGTGCTCTGCCGGCCGGGTGGGCGTGGGCTGGGGCGCCCAGCGGGAGGCTGTCCCCGTGCCCCAAAGACTTGCTCTTTGTTTCTTCCTTAGGAAGTAGCACTGGATGCCCCGCACTCCCAGCCGACCCTGCCCGGCTTCGGAAGGCCTTGGGCCTCCCGAGGACGGGCGTGGCGGGTGCCGTGGGGACCTGTCTGCAGGGCGCTGGGGGGCCGGGTCAGGAGGAAGGCTGCAGGCCTGGGTAGTGGCGGAGGCCTGGTGGGGAGGGTCCGGGCTGGGGTCAGGGTGGTGCCCTTGCTGGGAGCTGCCAATCTTCACCCCAGGGGCGAGGCACAGCTGGCCCAGAGTCCAGAGCAGCCTGGCCGAGGTGGCGTCCCACCCGCATCCCACCCTCCCTCTGCCCACCCGGCCAGCTCTGCCCTGAGAGCGGAGAGTCTGGGTGGCCCCACAGGGCCAGGCGGGGGCAGCGTGCTGGGCTGGGGCTGCGCCTCTGGGGACGCGGCTTGACAGGTTCTTCTCCCTCCCCTGGCCAGCCGAGCCCTGTGCCGTCCATGGCACTGTTCCAGCCCTCTTGTAGTGCCTCTGCCCAGCATCGGCCCCAGGCACAGCCCACCCGCTGCCCATGCTCTGGCAAGGCGCGCACCCCTCAGTAGCAACTCAGGTTGTGTCTCCCCCCACCCGGGGGCAACTTGTCCCTGTGGAGGGAATGCCGGCCGGGCAGGGAGTCAGGCACCGGCCCCCACGCCCCCGGCCCCCACATCCTGCTCTGGTCCGGTCCATTCCTGGAAGGAGGGGCCCCGGGTGCTGGCCAGCACATCGCCTTGTGCTGCAGTCGGGGCACAGCCCCTCGCTGGTGTCCCACCGCCTGGCGTTGGACAGGGTGGCTTTTGCGAGCCCGTGGCCTGCTGGGAGGCCCTGCCGGCGCAGCACAGCCCCCATGTGCCCAGGCCTCTCCTCGGCCCTCTCCTCTTAGCTGGAAGAGTTGACATGCACGCCCTGACCTGGCAGGTCTGTCTTGACGGTGGCAAGGGTCTTCCTGCCACTGCCCTGCCCTTCTCCTAGCCCCTGCTTTCGACTAACCAGCGAGCCTGCCGCGGAGCTGCTGCCGCTCCCCACGGGAGAAGAGAACGTCGGAAGGGCCACCGCTTTCGCTGGTTTCCAGCAAGCCCTCTGTGCGCCCAGCCTTAGGCAGGCCCTGCGCCCATGGTTTCCCTGTCTTCTGCTGCCCTAATTTTACTTAAAGCTGGAAGAATCAAGTCTTTGAGGAAAGCTTCTCTGTTCTTTTTTAGCAGGAGGACATCTGGTAGGGCGTGAGATGGGGTGTTCCCTGGGGGCGGTCGTCGAGCAGCTTTTCCCTGAACAGGGACCATTTTATGGCCACCAGGAGAGCCGTGAGCGCAGGCCGAGCTGTCTACCCAGGGGCCTCCTTCGCCACCTGGCATTGCGGCTGGGACTTCCCCAGCTCTCGGCCCACGCGCAGGGGCCAGGGCCGGGAACGATGACGAGTCTGAAGCACGTAGTTGGCTTTGTGGGAGAGGCAGGTGGGCTGAGGTGCGGGGGAGGAGTCTCGGGAGGGTCCTTCTAAGGCACAGGGATGGCTGGTGGCTAGGACATGAGTGAGGGGCTCTGGCCCCTGGGCGGGCGGCCTCACTGGGCTCCAGGCCTCCCGTCGGCTGGCAGAACAGCCCTGGCTGTGTGGGTGAGGGCACGGCCCCGCTCACCTGCGAGCTTGTCTTGCTCGGGTGATGGTGAGTCAACAGGGATTCTTTTTCCCTCCTGACAGAGAATTGCTGCTGTGTCCCCGGTCGGGCTGTGCTGTGAAGAGCAGCCTGGAGTTGTTCCCTGTCCGCGGGTGGCTGAGTCTCGTCCTCCTTCCTGCTAGTTGGTCACCCAAGGCCGCGTTCACGTCTGGGGCGGGGGCTGCAGAGGCAGAGCCACCTGCCCTGCTTTGCCGTGCCCATCGCATTCCTGCCCTGGCTGGGACGGGGACCTGCTGGTTCCCTGCAGCTGGGCCTTCCCTGGGCCTCCCTCTGGTGAGCTGGTGGGGGCTGCACTGCGCCGTGAGCTCACGTGTCGGCAGGCCCTCCAGGCTCACCTTCCACCGCGGGGACCCCTCGTGGTTTCCCTGAGGCTCCTCGAGGCCTGCTGTGAGGGACTTGCCAGGTCCTTCCGTCTCCAGAGAAGCTTGCTCTCCCGGGGTTCTTGCCTGAGGCAGTGGTGGGCCGTGCAGTGTAAGGGGCCATGTCCCCTTCAGGCAGGTCTGTCGAGCAGGCCCCGCCACCTCCTTTCCAGGGCTCCTCTTGTGCCCAGGTTTCTCCGCTTGAGGGGTTATGTAAGCGGCACCCAGAATCCTGGAGCTCGGCCTCGGCTGTTCATCCTCCAGTCCACACTAATCTCCTTAAGTGTGATCTGAGCGAGCCCGGCCTCTCCTCCCGGGGACAGGAAGCTGCCTCCCATGCTGCCCCTGCCCACGCAGCTGCTGCTCCCCTGCCCCGCCCTCCCGAGACAGACCTGGGTGGGCACCCCGCAGTCCTCCTCTCGCTGGGCAGCCGGGGCTGGTCCACTGAGGGCGGGGCCAAGAGCGGGGTGCCCTCAGCCTGGCGGAGGCCCCGGCCAGGGGTCTCGTAGTCTGGAGGCGGGTGACCGCTGTGCAGTGGTGCTCTCCTGGGGCCCGCACAGAGGACACGCTTCCCCACAGGGAGGGGCTTCCCCAGGAGCCAGCCACCTGAAGGCAGCGCACCCCGGCCCAGCGGGCACGGCACGGCCGGCAGGCTCGGGTCCTGTCCTCACCACCCTTTCACGAGCTCTGTGGCCACTGCGGTGCTGTGAGCTCTAACAGGCTCCGGCCCACCCAAGCAGGACCTCTTCTGCCCCCTTTGAAACTTTTTGTGGACGTGACCCAGACATGCAGAAGGAGCCCACGTCACCAGGGGCAGCGTACTGGGCTTCCACGACAGCGGCCCGGGGAGCTGCGTGTAGAGAAGGACACAGCTCTCCAGGGCAGGCTGTGATGGCTGTCCCCGAGCATGTCCCTGAGGGCTTCCACAGGGGGGTGCGTCCTCAGCCTCTCGCCAGCAGCCCAGTGGGCCGAGGCGCTCTGGATGCGCGAGGAAACCAGGCCTGTGCGCCTGGCATTCCTGGGGACCTGCAGGCATTGCCAGCTTGTCTGCTTCTGGGGCCTGTGTGGTGGCTTACAGAAGCGCCTGCGGCCCCGCGGACCCCACAGCTGTCAGGAGTGAGGCCCGTGCCCTCCAGAGCGGCTGGCAGGGAATGGATTGCAGAGGTGCTGGGCCCTTCTCAGAGACGCTTTGTTCCCGCCCTCCTCCCAGCCCTCGTGCACCTGCCAGGTCAGGGTGGGTTGTGGGGAGCAGGGGTCCAGATAGGGACCCCTGTTGCAATTTCTCCTATCCGAGGGGTTTCGGAGTGCTCAGCCCTCTGCCAGTGTGCTTCCCAAGAGCTCCAGGACGTGGCAGGCCCCGCAACCAGGCTCCTCTGCTGTTCGCCCTGTCTTGCCTGTTCTCTGGCATGCCCGGGGGCAGACGGAAGGATCCTGTCTCCTTTGGAGATCTCGCTTCTTACTGTGTCTTTACTGTGTCGCTGCCTCCTGGTGGCTCTGGAAACCCAGTGGTTTCTGATCACAAGTTCTGTCCTGGGTATCTTTCTCTCTAGCGGGGCTGGATTCTTGGAAGTGTTTGAAGTTTCTCCCCAAAGGGCAATAGGAAGCCCCCTGGGCTTCTGGCCTGGGCTGTACCTCTTGGTGGCCCCAGGCCTGCCTGGTGTGCAGCAGCTCAGCCTGACGCTCCCCAGTGGTTGGCAGGACGTGGGGGGGGGGGGTGTCGGCAAGAGCTGCTGGCCTGGCCTGCCTCTCAGAACATCACCTGGGTCAGCCAAGTCTGTGCTCCTCCAGACGTGTCAGGGGAGCGGGAGCCAAAGCCCAGGAGGCTGCAGAGGTGTCGAGTCTGCTCCCAGCCGTGCTCGTTTCTGAGGGACGGGCTTTGCCCCAGTCCTCCAGAAGGGAGGCAGGCCTCACCGGGACAGGGCGTCTGGCCCAGGTGGTGCCAGAGGTCCGTCCCCAGCTCTCACGGCGCCCTGCTGGAGAGCAAAGCACTGCCCTCCCTGCCCCTTCCCCCCGGCTGCCCGGGAGGCTCTGTACTAGTGGGAGCCATGGGTGCTGACTAGAGCCCCGGGTGGGGGCCCCTTGGGAGTCATCCGTTCTCCCCCTGCCCCCCCATCTTTCCTGGCTTCCCCTTTCAGCCGTGCTCTGTCTCCACTGGCCCTGGTGGTCTTTCCTTTCATCGGCTGTTCTTGACGCAGCCAGAAGCTGAGAGTGCCTCGAAGCCTGGACGGCCTGCCGGGGTGAGGGCCGCGGCCTCCAGCGGGGAGAGCTTGGCGCGAGGAGATCAGGTCTGCTCTCAGCCTCGGCAGGGCTGCAGGAGCTCCAGGAGCTTTTACAAGTCCTCATGCCCAGGTCCCACCCCAACCAATTAAATCAGCATCTCTGGGCATGGAGCTGCCAATTAAGAACCTTCCCAGGGGTCTCTAGTATTTAGGACAAGTTGAGAACCACTACTTTAAGCTCCAAAACCTTCAACTTTAAGACACCTTACCTGCCTCCTTCAGTTAGGTGACTGCTTCCATTCTCCCTAGAGCCTCTGCCCCTGCTTCTCAAACCTCAGAACCTGGTGGGCGAGCAGGAGGTGTGCCCGTGGGGCCGGGTGGCTGCTCGGGCCCCTCCTGCTGCAGTGCTCTCCAGCCTCGCTGGACCTCCCAGCAGCTTGCTCTCTCTAGACCTGCCTGGCAGGCCTTTGGCAGGAGAGACAACCTGGCAGCAAATCTTCAGTGTAAGTTTTGGTGCTCTGTGTGGGCCTCGAGTCCTGTTGAGTTGATTTTCTTGTGTGATGTGGGGAGGAGTGTAGCTTCATTCTTCTGCATGTGGACGTCTGTTCTTAACGCCATTGGTTGGAGAGATAGTTCCTCCCCCCGCATGCACTTAGCTCTCCTGCAGCGATCAGCTGGTGTGTGGGTCCATGCCTGGACTTTCAGTTCTGGTCCACTGATCTCTTTGCCTGTCTTTGTGCCAGTACCATATTGTTTTGATTATCACTGCTTTGTAATACAATTTGAAGTCAAGGGTGAGCCCTCCAGCCTTGTTCTTTTTCAAGATTGTTTTGGCTCCTTGCAGTTCCATATGAATTTTGAGTATTAGTGTTTTCATTTCTGCAAACAGGGCTGTTGGAATTTTAAGTTTAAGGAACACATCAAATCTGTATATTGCTTTGGGTAATATTGTTGTATTAACACTGTCATCCCTTCCAGTCCATGAACGTGGGATGTCTTGCCATTTATTTAGGCCGCCTTGAATGTCGCTGCAGCAGTGTTCTGCGGTGTTCAGTTATATGTTTTTTGTGTCCTTCGTTAAATTTACTTCTAGATATTTTATCCTTTTAGACACTATTGTAAATGGAATCACTTCCCTAATTTCCACTTCAGATTGTTCATTGTTAGTGTATAGGAACACAGTTGTTTTTTATGTGTTAATCTTGTGCCTGCCACTTTGCTGAATTCATTTATTAGCTCTAATACTTTCCTTATGGATTCCTTTGGCCTTTCTATATATAAAGTCATGTTGTCTGCCAATCTCTTTCTCCTGTCCAATTTGGATGCATTTTCCTCGTTCAGTTCTTAACCTCTCCATGTTGCCCAGCCTGTGTTTCTCCCATCTTTCCTTGTGTAATATGGCTTGGGAACCTTTCTCCAACTGGTTGGCTCTCCCATGAACACGTTTCAGTTTATTTCTGGCCACTGCCAAGTCCCAGACCCCGTTCTCTGTGTAGGAAGATGGGTGCCTCAGGATCAAGCTGGGAAGGGAACTGTGGGGCCAGACGGGGAGGGAAGAGGAGAAGCTGGTGCTGCGCTTGGTGAGCTGCCAGCATCTCATCCCGCTGCCCCGCCCTGCCCCACACCAGAGCTTTGCCAGCTGCTGCTTCCTTTGCCCACTCCGAACTGCCTTCCGGCAAAGGACCTGGTGCTCAGTCTGTCCCAGAGGCCTGGCTGCCAGGGCGGCCCCGGGAGGGGCAGCAGAGCCCCGAGCGCTCGGGGCTGCCCCTCCTGGCCTTTCTGTGGGCGTTAGCACAAGCCTCTGGCGCCCTCTCGACAGTTCTTGCTTACGCAGCTGCATGGCGGAGCTGGCTGCAAGAGCCCTGCCTGCGCGGCGCATGTCCACGGGAGTCTGGCTTCCCCGGCCCGGCTTGCTCACCCATGTACCTGGGACATCTCAGACCTTCTGCACTGACGAGACCCGGTTCCCTGCTGGTCGGGGAGCCCCTCTGCTGAGACGTGAGCGTGGGGCTTTTGGTACCAGCGCGGGGTGAGTGCGTTTGGCGTCTGAGAGGAAGGCCATATTCCAGTCCTTCCTTGGTCTCCGTCCTCCGCAGCCTTCCTCATTTCTCAGATGCTCCTCCCTCTGCCCGCACCTGCTCGGTCCTTGCCCTGGACCTGCCTCTCTCCTGTCATGCCGGCACCCCTTCTTGTGGGATCTCTGCTTGCAGCGGGAAGTTCTCTGAGAGGACTTCTAGCTCGGTTAGCGCCATAAGCCGGAGGCGCCATGGGTTTGTGCCACAGCTGCTTGGGGCCTAGGGGGCATAGCCATGGCTGCAGGATGGCAGCTTCTCCTCGCCGACGCCAGCATTTAAGCGTAACTTTCTGGAGCTGCCGGTTCAGTCTCTGCCGCCAGCCCTGCCTGTGCGTCACAGCTTGCCTTCCCTCCCTGCCTCTCTGGTGCCCTCAGCTGTAGTGTCAGCTAAGGCTCCATTAAGGCAGGAGGACAGACGTGCCAGAGAAAGAGAGCTGGTGGGCAGGGCGCGGGCAGGGAAGAAGCCCAGAAACTCAGTGCGGCAGGCCAGGCCCTCACAGGCGTCCCGGCGGTTCTTCTTTTTCACACACCACAGTTGTCACCTTGTCCTGGCTCTGCCTTCAGAATCTTTCCCACATGCCCCCCGCCCACCTGCTAACCCTCTGCACCCCAGGCCAGGGCTCCTGCCGGGCTCCCCCTGCTGTCCCCAGGTCCCCACAGTCAGTCGTTACCGCCGCAGCGGGAGCTGCTTCCTCCTGCCCAGCCTTGGGCCCTGCGGGATGTGCCTGCCCTGCCTGCCCGCCCCTCACCCTTCCCCGCCTGCTTCCCCTCGGCCTCCTTCCTCCTTCCCTGCTTCCCTTCAGTCCTTGCCACTTGTCACTGCCTGGAGTTAAATAGTTCTTTGTCTTATTTCTTATGTCCAAGCATCACAAGAATAACATGGGCTTTTCCTGGGGGGGCCCTCTGCTGTCCCGTTCCCGATGCCGTCCCCAGCACCCCCCTCCAGCAGTGCCAGGCATCTGACAAGCCAGGGGCTGTCAGCGGCTCACAAGGCGCACAGGAAGCTGCGTGAGCGTGAGAACATCACCGTGGGCCGTGAGGCCGGCCTCAAGCCTTCCCCGGCCTGCCCTGTCGCTGCAGGTCAAGCGAAGGGGCCTGGCGTCCGAGCTGCAGACCACGGGGCAGAGACGGGGCAGACGGGTACTGACTCCCTCCCTCCAGAACCTTCTAGGTCAGCTCCCAAAACAGCTCGAGCTGCAGGGCTCACTGAGCAGAGGCTGTGCATGGGGGTGTCCGTGAGGGCCAGCAGGGGCCTGGGCCCAGGAGCCAGGTGGAGGCCAGGAAGGTGGGACGGAGGGCAGGCTGGCTTGGCTGAGGGGAGGGGCCACCGCGCTTCCGGGCAGTCCTGGGCCAGCAGACTGCGCACGCTGGCCTGCCCCCTGAGGGCACCGCACCTTCCAGTGGAAACGTGCCTTGTCCAGGCCAGCCAAGGGTGTGTCTGTGCCCAGTGGGAGAAGGAAGGGCTAGGAGCCGGGCCCTCCCCCTGCGGGGCACCTGCTGGCGCTGCAGAGCGGGGCAGCGGGGTGCTGCAGCCTCCGTTCTGCACCTGAGCCTGCCAGGCCGCGGGAGGGGCCCGAGCCGTGCTCCACCCGCCCACGCGGCCTGTCCAGGGCGCAGGTCCACGCCAGGCCTTCCTCCTGCCTCTCCCTGTTTGGTTCCACTGCTGTCCACCAGCTGGCCCTGCACACTTGGGCCTTGGGGCCCGGCAGGGCGAGGAGGAAGGTTCCTGACCATTGGGAGGGAAGAGAAGGCTTCCCAGGGGCCTCAGCGGGGCGAGGGCCCGGCTCTTGCTGCCCAGCCGGCAGGCTCGTCTGCACAGCAGGTGTGAGAAGGAGCTTCCGGCCTCGGCAGCAAGTGAAAAAGGTCCTTGTTGTGTTCTCTTCTCCCTTAAAAAAATGTGGTCAGCACCAACAGCGAGGAGGGGGCTTGGGCTGGCGTCAGAGCCCCAGAGGGCTGTTTCAGCAGCACCCTACCGGAGCCCTTTGTCACCCCCTCCTCGCCCCCGGCGCTGAGGCTGCACTGGAGAAGCCACCCCAGTCCTGCAGGTTGGCAGGCGCTCCACCGCCTTGTGGACCACTTTTCCGGCTCCACGGGAGCCCTGCGTGCCTGACAGCCCAGGCTCTGTGCTGCCCACAAGGCCTGCAGACCCTTTGCCTCTCTCCTGGGGCCCCCTAGGGATGAGAGCAGCTGCCCGGGGAGTGTTAGCCAAGGGCTGGCCCCCAGGGGCGCCTGGCTCTGCCCACCGAGAAACATCGGCGCTTCAGCGGATCACAGTCAGGACTCCGGGAGTGGTTTGCCCCCGTGACCGCGGCCCCCCCCGCCCCCCCCCCCCCCCCCCCCCCCCCCGCCCCAGCCCCTGGCCAACCCCAGTCTGTGTTCTGTCTCTCTTGAGTCACCTGTTCTCAATATGTCATGAAAGTGAGTTCTCGCAACTTGTGCTCCTTTAGGGCTGGCTTATTCCACTTAACATAATGCTTTCTAGGCTGGTCCACGTTTCCTCATGCATCAGAATTCCATTGCTTTTATTACCGAATAATATCCTATTGCATGGCCGCATCGCAGTCTGTCATCTGTCCTTCCTTCTGTTGCTGGACATCTGGGTTGTCTCCACCTCCCTGCGGTGGTCACGGCGCTGCTGGGAACGTGTGTCTGTGTCTATCCGAGTCCTGGCTTTCAGGTCCTCGGGGTCTGTGCCTAGGGCTGGGATTGCCGGTGTACGTGGCACTTCTGTGTGTAACTGTGAAGGACTGCCCAGCTGCTCTGCACAGCAGCTGTGCTGTTGTAACATTTGAGGCAAGGGGCATTTTTATCCCCATCTCGCATTTGTGGAAACTGAAGGCTTGCAGTTCGTGACCTGCTCAATGTTACCAGAGGCTGTAAATGGCAGAGGAGATTTGACCCCAAGGGTGGGGTGGCTCTTGGCTTTGGGCTCTGGAAACTTAAAGCGCAGAGCCTACCTTAGATCCTGGCCCCCTGTGGGGAGGAAGGGGCAGAGGCTGGGAGCAGGGTAGTCTGCAGCTCCAGCCTCCCTCCAGCCCTGGGGTGAGCAGGTCCCCCGGCCTGTGCTGGAGCTCCCAGCAGCAGAGCTGGCTGCCACGCAGCCTCCCGGGCAGCTGAATGTAGCAGCAAGTTCACGATGGAACAGGCAGGAGGGGGGAGCAGCAGTCCCTTCCGAGGAGGCCACACGAGAGTGAGAAAACATACCTGAACCAGAGGACAAGCAGCGTGGCCCGAGGCACATCTCAGCCCACGGGGCCTCCCGTGTGCTGCTGGACAGGTTCTGGCATAGAAGGCGCTGAGGGTGCCCCCATCAGCTGTGGAGCAGCGCCTTCGCGGGGCTCTAACAGCGACGAGGGCCTGGGGAGGGGGTGACAGGTGGGTCTGGTGACTTCGTGCAGAGCAGGGGCGATGTGCTTGGCCCCCTCGTGTCCTGCCGGCCATGGCCCGCTCATGCGTCTCTGAGCCACGTCAGAGAGGCCAGGCAAAGCCTGCCCAGTCAGGGCACACGAGGGAACAGGGACTCCGCGGAGTGTCTTAGGAACCCTTTTCTGCAACTCTTTTCAGTCTTTGGAAAAATTTGAGCTTCTGGGTTACTGACCTGCAGAGTGTGCACTCTTGCTGGGGAAAGCTGTGGCCCCGCAGGGACTCGGCACCGAGGGTCGAGTGGCCCGTTCCGCCGTCCACGTTGCACCGCTGGGGTGGTCTCAGGCACCTCCTCTCAGGCAGGGTCTGTGGCCAGTTGGGGTCAGAGGCCTGAGAAGAGCTCGGCTGTGGGGGAAGCCGGGAGCCCTCTTCCACAGTGCTAGTCTCCCAGCCTGACTCAGGCCTCATCCCCCAGTCTGCAGGTCTCCTTGGATGTGTGGGAAATGCGTGGAGCGCGGCAGGGTCTCCCTGAGCCACCCCGGGCCAGACCTGTCCTGCATGAGGACCCGGCTCTGCAGGTTCTGCCCAGCTCCCACCCTGCCTGCTTGCAGCTCTCGCCCTTGGCTGGGGTGAGGGGTTGTGGGCCCACCTGGGCACCAGCAAATGGCAGGCTCGGCCACCCGCACCACAGTGCAGAGAAGCCGGGGGACGGGCTGCCTGGCAGGCAGGGTCAGCTTGTTCTGTGTGGCCCGGTGTCATCCAGGCCCTTCACATCCACATCCATACACGGGCTGGCGGTGGTGGGCTGCCCGTCAGGACAAGGGGCCTAGTCCGTGTGACCGTGGGCCCTGGCCAAACAGAGCTTGGCCAAGGCCAGGCTCATCTGAGGGCGCCAGGCTTCCCACGTGGCCGGAGTGGGCAAGCTGACCGACGCGGGCCAAGCATGCTTCCCGCGCTGCTCTTCCTACTCCTTCAGTGTGTCATTAGGGCTATCAGAAAGTAACAGTGAAAATGGCATGCGCATGGGAAGGGTGAGTGTGGTTTGGCATGTTTTCCATTGGCGCATGTGCTTCTCATTGGTCACAGTCAGGAGAGTGAGAAATGCCCTTGTGGGATCTCAGGCAGTGGGCACTTTTTCTTTTTAATTTTGAAATAATTTTGTATTTACAGGAACTTGTAAATACAACACAAAAGCCATACAGGGAACCCCAATATACCCTCCCCATATACCCAGAGCCACCCATTTGAACACTTTGTCACATTTGCATGTTATTCTGTCAATCTCCCTACCCGTCTTACTGTGTTACCTGTTTTTAATCTCTTTCTAAATATTGGAGAGTAGGTTGTATACACTCTACTCCTTGAACACTTAATACTGCCGTGTGTATTTCCTAAGGTCAAGGATATTCCGTTATGTGACCACCTTAAGTGCAGTTACTAAGTTCAAGAACTCGGACATTGATGTAAAATTTTTTATAGTCCATATTCCGGTTTTTCCTTATGGCCCAGTAATGTCAAAAGCACTTCTGACCTTGAGAGTTAAGGCTGATGCTTTGCCCTTGGGTGGGCCCTTTGGGGGGAAGGGGGTGGAGAGAAGGCCCAAGTCCCTCCCAGGTCTCTTCTGCACCGCCCTGATTCTCTAGCCTTCCCGCATGGAGCTCTGAGCAGCCCTGCTCTCTGGTTTTCTCGGCTCCTGCCTCTGTCCTACTTTTCCTCTTCTTTCCCTCTAGCTCTCAGAAGCCTCCCAGACTCCTGGGAGCGACAGGAAATGAAGGAGGCCAGGTTTCCCTAAAGCACCTGCTTGGGCCGGGGGCGGGGGGCGGGGGGCGGGGCGGCGGCTCCCCCAGAGGGACCCTGGGAGGTTTGCTCTGGCTGGAAAGCTGGGTTCTCAGGAGGGTACGCGTCCAGCTTTGGAGAGTGTGCAGAGGTGACCTCCAGCTCGTTAGCAGCTTCCTGTCTTACTTGGTATGGGGTGGAGGCCAGGAGGAGGTTGGGCAGGGACCAGACCCAAAATTTGGCCCTGTGGAGGAGCTGCGCAGTCGC